>NC_050184.1:19407962-19685462 GCF_008315115.2 Sander lucioperca | reverse complement strand
TTAGACAATTAAAACATTTCTGTTTTTAATACATAATATAATTGTCAGATCATTATGTTGATGATTGAGGTGTTTTTCATTGGTTATGTTTTATTACAGGAGGAAAAAGGAATGCAGACAATCAACAACAGGTATGTTCTTTACTGTTATTACTCAGTCCATGTTACTGTATGTACAGTAGAACGTAGAAATGATTTTAGTAAATTAGTAGTAATTAAATGATATCACTCCTTTATCAGTACGTCAAAAACAGTAAACATCCAACTGAAGAAGAAGAACAGCTGCAGGTAAGACAGTTGTGAATTCTTCATTTAAATGTTCAGGTCTTTACAAATGTATAATATGTTTCTGTTTAAACTCAATTTATTTCTCTCCTCAGGGTGTGGCTGTGACAAAAGACACTGCAGAGGGAATGTCCATGTTCAGTCAAATCTAGTTGGATGCTGACACATTGTAAGTTGTACAGAAATGAATCAGTCCAAGGTGAATTTTGGGCACTGTGCTCTAAATTGAACACCTGCTGGTCTGCAGCCTGCATCACTATCTTACAGAGATGTTACTGGACAGAGACTAGTCAGTCTGGAGTAACAGCTTGGAGCAAGTCAGGGACTAAGTATGTAACGGCTCCAGGCTCTTCACTCATAACTTCTGCTCCATCTCTCTCACCTGTACATGTTGCTGCTTGTACAGTGAGCTCTCCTTGTGTGGATCACCTTAAAGGCCAACATCTTCCCATCCCTGTCATTACAAGCTACAGATCACACAGACATCATGTGTCTGAAGGCAGGTATCTGGCTCTGCTCAATGCTCGCTCCCTTACCAGCAAGACATTTCTTCTCAAAGATGTATTTTTTAGGGAAAATTTGGATTTTCGGATCTTTACTGAAACAGAGAATTCGTCCAACATTGAACTTTGTCCTGCAGACTTTAACTTCATCAGGACACCGAGGCTGTCAAGCCGTGATGGTGGTCTGGCAGTGATTTTTAGAAATAGCGTAGAAATCGGTTGGCCTCTCAAAGTCCAACCCCACGTCCACGTCGTGAGAGGCGGTAACAGCTATAAGTACGGGATTGCCAGGCTGGGTGAAGTATGGAGGGAGGCCACTGAGGCCACCCGGGCCGTTACGGTAGCCATGAAGGCCTGCCTGGACCCACCCAGAAACACGCTGGCAAACGGGGCTCCGGTGAAGCTAGGTGGGCCAATCACCCGCCTAGTGGATAAACATGATTACAGAAACCTTCATGGATAACATTCAGCAAGGTTTGGAAGTAGAAGGTGTCAAAATTCAAAATTCAGTGGCTCTGTTTCAATCTAGACTAAGATCCTCTGTTAAGTCTTCACCTTAGATAAATAAGTAAATTCACAATTTGAACTACCTTTCACCTTTTTGATTAGAGGACATCTCCAAATCTAATTGTTAATGAAAAAATGTGGTTGAAGATAACAAATAGATTGTGTTTGTTTTTTTTTATCTCAGTCTGTAGGACTCATTAGGAAAATCCGTCCACTTCTTAATAGATCCTGTTTATTGACATTATATTATTGTTTAGCCATCAGAGGACGAAAGATGCACCGATGCCTCCAAACAATATTTGACAAAACTGACTGATGTTGATATTACTAAATGTTATTTCAGACATTTCTATACTATTTTTGTCATATATTAACAGTACTTTGTAAATCTATGACTTTGGTAAACTCCTTTCAAGCACCGAAACAATTTGTACAACACATTAGAAGTTCAGGTTTATTTCAAAAGAGATTTGAGGAATTTCATCAACGTTTCAGCTTCAGCGCCAAATAATCTCTTTACACATTGCTCTGGGACAGATTTGGGTCTTACTGTGCTGAAAGCTGAATTTGTTCTGAACATTTTGATGTCAAACACATTGGGATCCGTTTTATGCAAATACCCTAAAACGGTGAATTTAAGAAGATATTGAAATGATTTACCAGCTTTTTGAACTCTTCTTCAGCTTTTATTATCTGAATCTCCTGCCTTTGTCTGTAATCATGAGTCTCGCTATTTCATTCTTTATTGTCATCATTTTTTATTTCCACCAAATTGAGTTTAAGCCTGTGATTATCTCTAATTATTTTTGTTATTCTGTTTTTGCCATATTGAGTTAATTTCATGTCCTATTTTTTATTTTTATTTTTTATTGTAAATTATGTTCTAGTGACCTGGTGAGGTCAGAACCCCCCCTACAGGTTTCTGACCTCTCCAGCACACACTCTTTCTCTTTCTATGTAAAAAACATATTTTTTATGAATGTGTGAAGACCCATAAACAAACAAACAACCCATCTGGATCCTTTGACATTCTTCCTTCAAAGTGATTTTTAAATGTTTTGAATCTAATTGCTTCCACTATATATCAATGATCAATCTCTCCCTTCTAACTGGCTCTGTCCCCAGTCATTTTAAACATGCTATAGTCCAGCCTTTGCTGAAAAAAATAAAAGAAATGTAGACCTCACCCTTCCAGTGAATTACAGACCCATATCTTACATCTCTTGTGTCCAAACTGTTATCGTCACAAGTCGTCACAAAGCAGGTTTTAGAAATATATAAGCTGTGTAAATCAGGCTGAAGAACAAACTCCACTTCTGAAATGTTTCCTGTGGGCACTGAACATATCATGGACATGTTGAGTGAGCCAGAACACAACCAGAATGCACTGCAGCGGAGTATTGTGGACATTGGATGTTAATACGCAATAATTACCCACAGTAAAGCTGCATATGTAATGTATTCATTGTATGTTGTGTTATAACTAGGGTTGCAAAGGGGCGGAAATTTTCCGGTAAATTTCCATAAACTTTCCATGGAAAGTTTAGCTGGGGAATTTTGGAAACATTTTGCAAACTTTCATGTGAATTAATGGAAATTATGGGAATCAGCTTCAATCAAGCTGTAGAATGTTGGATTCTAGAAATGATCTGTGCAGTGGGTGTGGCCTCAATAGCCCTGCAGTAGGCAGAAAGCACTTTAAGGGAGGCAGGTCACCTATAGATATTGGCACGTGTGTTTCCATTAGGGGTGGGCGATACTGGGAATTTTGGTATCGATCCGATACCAAGTAAATACAGGGCTAGTATCGCCGATACCGATACCAACACTTTTTACTTGTAGCGTCACGATCGTTGAATAATTGTAATTTTGCCTTCAGTTAGTTGATGATGATTATGATAAAACACAGGACAAAGATTTTAGGCAAATCTAAATGTTTTCATTTACTAACTAGAACAATATATAACAATGTAACAGTATAAAAATAATATAACAAAATATAAATATAACAAAGTCAACAACACAACCAAAAATACCTTCCATTACACACAGATATCTGTGAAAAATAAAGTCAGTTGTGCAAAATAAATAAACAAAAGCCACAATGTATAAATATGAATATAACTGTATAACTGTTCTGACTCTCCGCTCTCCGGCAGAGAGAGAGACAGAGAGAGAGAGAGAGAGAGAGATACGCTGTTTGGACACTGCACACAGACTTGGAGAGACGCTGTGCTCGCATGAACTTGGGAGAGAAACTGCAACAAAAGTATAGATCTCATCACGACAGTATCAATCCGATACCGATACTCATCTTGGTATCGATACTATCGATATTTAGATCGATACGCCCAGCCCTAGTGTCCATGTATTTATGTCATGTTATGTCTCCGTGTCATATAGCTTATAAAGTATAAGGATACAGTTATTCAAAGGTTTTTAGGCCCTTGTTGAAAGAGTCGGTGGTTTGTGGAGCTCTCAGGTGGTCTGGGAGGGAATTCCACAGGCAAGGAGCAGCTGAGTAGAAAGCCTGATCCCCCATGGTGCTGAGTTTGGTCCTGTGGGGGTGAAGAAGGACTTTGTTTCTGGGGCGGAGGTTACGTGAGGAGGTTTGTGGTGTGAGTAGCTCTTTAAGTAGGGAGGGGCATTACCATGGATGCACTGATGGGTGAGTAGGGAGATGAGACAGGAAGCCAGTGGAGTGAGTGAAGGATGGGTGTGATCAAGGGGGTAAGCTTCTCCTCGGAACGCGTAGATCCTATGGCGCCATTTTGATGCTAACAAGCCATCACCTCCCGTTAGCATCCCATTGACTGCCATTCATTTTGGCGTCACTTTGACAGCGAATAACTTTACATCTGAAGCGTTTAAGACTTTATTTGTCCATTGTTTATTTCTAAAGAAACACGAGAATGTATAAAAGGCTCCATTACCTTGTACCTCACGTTATGGCTCTGTAGCAGACGTTTTTGTAAAAATAGGCTAACGATTGGGTCATAACCACGAGACTTACTGTCTCATAGTAGAGGAATTACCATATAGTACAGGAGAAGCTCTCAGGCAGTTTGGACTTACATTAGCTGTTTAAGTTTAATTACTAATGTTAACTAGCATTTTAGTTAGCAGAAATTAGCCTGTGTCCATGTTATCTCCTTACATATACCTACGCTCTCCGTCTCTGCAAGATTGGGAATGATTGAGATTTCTCTTGGCACAGCAACACAACAACGGAATGAAGTGTTAAGTGGGGTCATGCCAGTTTGTTGTGGTTTAAACGGACATGTATTACACATAAACTGGTGATGTTTTCAGCGATATCCATTATTTTGTCTCACGAACACTTCATGAAAATGTCAGCCTCTGGCACAAAGCTGTTAAAAAGTAGGCAGGGCCTTGTTGAATATTCACTGATTTCATGCAAATATCACCAGTTAACATGATCACCAGCTAAACTGCATTTTTTCTGAGCATACCTCGTGTCAAACAATCCATTGTAACCTGTCAGGAAACACAGACACAATACAGACATTTGTTTGAAGAGAAAGCCTTAGGTTCAAAATGCCAAATGTGGATTACACATACTGCACTTTTATGGAGTGAGGTCAAATTGAATACCAATATAAAAGGCTTCCTGATGTAATATTTTTTCGTCCATAAAGTTTTTGTATGTATATGTTGTATTTAAAAGTCTTCAGCCAGTTACAGACCTGAGTACTGTGAAGAGTAAACTATTTCTGCTAAATAAATAAAATTAAAAAAAGTCACCTTTGCATACAGTAGCAGATGCATATGGTGTGTAATAAATAAATGCATATATGAAGTGCAATCAGCAGCTAAGAATAAAAGTTTGCTTTAGAGCCAAATCATGTAAAAAAAAAAAAAAAAAAAGTAAGAATCACCTGCTGCTGAATGTGGATAAGACCAGAGAGATGGTGATTGACTTCAGGAGGAAGGGAACGGCTCCGCAGCCCCTCTGCATTCTGGGTGGAGATGTGGACATGGTTGAGTAGTACAGATACCTTGGTGTCAACATCGACAACAGACTGAACTGGAAAATCAACAGCACTGCTGTTTACAAGAAGGGGATGAGCAGACTCTATTTCCTGAGGAAGCTGAGATCCTTCAGCGTGTGCAGAAAGATGCTGGAGATGTTCTACCAGTCTGTTGTGGCCAGCACTCTGTTCTCCTCCGCCATCTGCTGGGGCAGCAGCATCGGAGCCAGCGACACAAATAGAATGAACAAACTGATCAGGAAGGCTGGCTCCGTTATTGGCTGCAAACAGGATACTTTTGAAGCTGTGGTGGAGAAGAGGTCACTGAACAAACTGTTATCTATCATGGATGACCCCGACCACCCTCTCCACCCCCCCACACTGGTCCAACAGAGGAGCAGCTTCTCCAAGAGGCTCCGACAGCTTCGATGTCACATGGACCGCTACAGGAAATCATTCCTACCACAGGCAATAAAACATTTTAACACCTCATCTCTGAGTGTTAGATAAGACTCATGGACATCACAACTGCACTAAGTGCACCTTGCACAATAGGTTTATCTACAGCTATATCAATACTATTTAAACAGTTGTACATTTTTATTCCCAACCTGTATATATTTTAAATGATTTGTTCTTATATTCTATCCTATTATTATTTCAAGTATATTGTACTTGCTAGTTAGCAAGTTATGGTTAGGATAGCCGATTGGTCAGGGGATATGACCTGTACAAATCGGGTTACGTTACCTTGCGTGAGCATGGACGCCTGGCCAATAGTAGCATGTGAATACTATTAAAGGGCGGGTCTTGCATAGAATTTGCGTGGGTTCCATAATAACGTGTCTCTAACGTGTCTCTAATGCTATATTTAATAATTCTTTTGAGAATAAGGAAGGCAAATTCTCTTTAATAACCTCAGGTCAAACAAGGTATTTGTTCTTCTTTTTGTTTGTATTTCCCTCCTCTCTTTCTTCTTCCGTCTTTTTCTTCTCATTTTAGTTTTATTTGCAATATTATTCTTTCATTCTCCGTTTGGAACAAATAGTTATTTTTCATGATGTTGTGTTTTCTCCTCGTTATTCCCTAAAAGATTACAGAGACTTTAACATAACAAACTTGCTAATATTGGGAAACAGAAAAAGAGAAGGAAGCAACCATTTCACAGTCCTGAAAACTACAGACTACAGTGTGACGGCTCCTAGGCCTATTCTATTAAGTCCCTCTGGTCCCTCCCTTGCTGGGATCTGGGGATTGGCTAATGAGGACTGATGAGTGACACCTGGATCAACTGATTACTCACATGTCTATAAATAGGAGTGCTTGGGCAGTCATTCTCTCTCCCTCCTCAAGGTTGTTTGGTTTGTTTGGATTTTTGGTTTAGTTACTTTAGCGTTTTAGCTTTGATATATCTACAGACATCCATACATTACACACATTACTGATTAACTGATTGCACGTTTATTTTTGTTAATATAAATAAATTGGATTTAGTTGAACAACAATGTGTGTCTCCACCTTTTGTCATGCCTATGAGCCAGGTCGTGACAACAGTCTGTGAATGCAATGCACTGTTGAAACTCAACACATATTCTTTGTCATAGGGGGAACGCCCGTATCTGTCCTCAGCTGACTTTGACTATTTTTTATCTTATCTCTCTTGTCTAATGAAAACATTTTGTGTGTACGTTTTCAGTTCTCTTCCTCAGCGTGTTTATCTGGATCTGCAGTTTCACACACCAACGGTTGATGTGTAGGCAGACCTTTTTCATTTAGCAGATCATATACTCACCATGTTCTTTCTGGACTTTGATTTCTCTTATTCATGAAAGCCATCTGTTTTAGACTAACAAAACAAAAGAAGAGTCTTGTCTGGGGCTAACAAAGGGGCCCAGAAAGTTACTAACATTTAAACATACTATATAAACCACTGACTGTAAATAAAGACGGAGGACAAGGATTTACATTATGACCTGTACTGTAGCCAGCCACCAGGGGGAGATCGAGATATTTTGGCTTCATTTCGTCTACACACCAACCCCTGATATAAAGAGGTAACAATGTCAATAATTTTAAATTACTCTGTTTCTTCTCTGGGCTGGAGGATATTCAACATCCCCATGTTTCCCCTCACCTGAAATAAAAAAAGATAAATACTTATCAGCATCTTAATAAGGTCACAGAGCTCTGTATGCAAAATATGCAAATAAAGTATATAATATAAGCCACACAAGTTCACTTAGTGTCATGTCAGCATATCTCTGGTGATGACACTATAAAGACTTAGTTAGTGATCCAGCCAGGTCAATATCAGAGAACACTAATGTACATTGTAACATGCCCAGACAGGTACAGAGTCCATGTTGTTTTTCTTACTTCCTGCTTCTCTTTCTCTCTCTCTCCCTCCCCTGTTTAGTGTTAAGCATGATTAGTTTCCACCTACGCATTCCAGTAATGCTGCTCAGTTCCCTCAGATATCAATCTTCTTATCATAGTTGGACCATAAATAAAAGGATCACACCTTGAGAGCTCACACTCTTTAGCCTGCCTGAGCCGGTTCAAGCCAGGAGCGAGGAAATATGAGTTGGTGTACCCTTTGGTCTTTTGACGCACAGTTAACGTTTATCTAGAGACACTAGGATTTTCGGTTGGTGCCACCTCTGTATTTCTATTTTTTTTCTTCAGAAAAGCAAGTTAAGTATTTTCCTTTTTGTTTGTTCATGCTTGTTTTTTTGTTTTCAGAGGAAGGTATTAATCATGCCTAGTTATGTTATATTGATTTATATTTGTTTGACAAGACCACCTGGTCCTGTCCTCCCCCCTCCCCCACATGTTGAGAACCTTTTGTTCATAAGTATCGAGATGACCTGAAAATAAATGCTTTAATTTTCACTTTTCCTCTTGGCTTCTTCAAATTCTTTGGTTCTTTTGGTTATCGTCTCCAGTTTCCCATTATCAGAAAGGGGATGTATGCATGGGTTATGTGCAGATTCAGGAACTAGAAACAATGTGGGGCGTATGGATCTGTTAACTAAGCAGTATAAATTGAGGAAGTAAAGCAAGAGCTGGCTTCAAGTCCAGAGGGCGATTCCAACTTCCAGTATGTACCTTTCAGAATAAAACTTGAGAAATGTTTCAAGTACTGTAGTTTAGTAACAATTGATGGCAGAAAAAAATTAATAAAAATAATTATAAAAACACTACAATATGCAGGATTTTAAACGGTAGACGCTACAAATAGCTAATGTACTGACTATAAACCCAGATAACATTGTTTAACACTGCATCACCTCTTTGATTTTAAATACACAGATCATATGTCTAAATATCCTCCTGACCTTTAGTTTAACATCATTTTATTATTGTCTTTATCTAGTGCAGTGCCCGTTTGGAGCGCGCGCCTGTTCGGAACAGACCGAATGCTTGGTTCCCAGTGTTTGGTTTTCACGACGTTATGTAGATATAGGTTCAATCAGGCTGCGGTTTATCTAGAGATTAGCATGTCGACTTTTTCGTCTAGCTGTCACACATCCAGGTAGCGATGCGGGCCAGGCGGGGGAAGGAGGGCCTTGCCCAGAGGGCTCAGCCTGCCAGACAGCAGCTTCCCCAGCCTCTGCTCCAAGGACACTTTACAGAATTACAGTGGCTATAGGCTACTAAGGGAGGTTGTAGGCTGTGGTGAACAAGTGGTGTTTCAGGATTATTTTTTTTTTAAATGGCCAGGGATGTAGCATTTTGATTTCATTTCATTAGATTTTGTTCCCTGGCAACTATCCACAATATTGTGTACCACCTTATTGTAGCCTAGTGTTAAGGATTTAAAGACAAAAGACAAAGATTAACCGCGTAGGCCTTTACACTTTAGTATTACTAACTGTAATAGGCCTACTATTATTAGTAGGTCTTTTAAATTTCCAACAGATAACTTCTAAAATAAAATAAAAATACAATGAGGCCTTTTTTAAGAAATCTCCTGCTACCTATTACCTGGCTGGATCACTAACTCAGGCTTTTCCGGTGTTACAGCAAAATCAGCGACCCATCAGAATGTGTGCTCTGTAGAGCCGGTCTACCTGCCGTAAATCATGTTGTGACTTCAGGGGAAAAATTGGACACGGGCAAAGGCATTAATAAAAACTAAATAAAAATAGCGTTTTTTTTCACTGTCTTTTATTTAGATTAACGCTGGGACATTGTGCGCTGGCAAGTGGGTTGTTTCTAGTGGGGACCAAGATACGCTGAGGAAAGGACTTCATGTCTGTAAGTGAGCTGGGAATGAAAAAAATTATTTCCCTTAAAAACTTTGATGGATGATGGTCCGAATCAACAAGAAAGAGCCTTCGAACTAATTAATTTTCTGAATGTAAATAAGATTGTCTTCATCACCAGTGGGAGGCAGCAATGCACTATCAGTGCCCAGGGGAGAGATCACATGGTTGGCCCAAAAATAAGTGAGGTCAAACGTCAGATCTGTCTATCGGTTCTGACCATCTTTGATGAAGAAATGCTTCCGGATAAGGTGTTCATAGGATATATGTGTTATGATGTGAGGCCGTATGTCCCCCCACCCCTAAGATGTTTTAAGTGTCAGAGATTTGGACATGTCGCGGCGGTGTGCAAGGGAAAGCAGAGATGTGGCAGATGTGGTGGAGATCATGAATACGGTAAATCAATAACCCCACTCTCACCATCGACGGCACCATTGTCTCCCCATCTCCCCAGGCCCGCAACCTTGGCGTGATCTTTGATTCCACCCTCTCCCTTGAGCCCCACATCCGTCATGTCATTAAAACCTCCTTCTTTCACCTCCGCAACATCACCAAAATCAGACCCTCTCTCACACCCCCCGCTGCTGAAAGACTCATTCACGCCTTCATCTCCTCCCGACTGGACTACTGCAACTCACTTCTCCTCGGCATCAGCTCTACCAACATCAACCAACTCCAACTGGTCCAGAACGCAGCCGCCCGCCTCATCACCCGCTCCAAATCCTGGCACCACATCACTCCAGTCCTAAAACAACTCCACTGGCTTTCTATCTCCCACCGGATCACCCACAAAATCCTGGTCCTCACCTACAAAGCCCTCCACCATCTGGCCCCCTCATACCTCACTGACCTCCTCTCCCCCTACCAACACTCACGGTCCCTCAGATCCACCTCAGCTGGTCTCCTATCCATCCACTAGTCCAACCTCCGCAGTTTTGGGGACAGAGCCTTCTCCAGAACAGCTCCCAGGCTCTGGAACTCCCTCCCCCAAGAGATCCGCACCTCTGAGTAAAACAGAAATGAAAGGATCAAAATAATTGTCAAATCAGCTGAAAAGTACCTTGATGTGACAGGGCTTCACTGGGAAAAGGTTAAAGATATTCTTAATGATGATGTACAAGTTTCTCAGGCATTGGCTGGATCTTCCTAATGGTGTTAATTGTACTTCAGTGGAATGCAAGAAGCTTAATAACAAATGGTCAAGAGTTCAAGAAGTATATGGATAATTTGGAAGAGAAACCTATCTTGCTTTGTATACAAGAGACATGGCTGAAACTACAGTTGGATTTTATTATAAAGGGATATACTGCAGTAAGAAAAGATAGGGAAATTGGTAGAGGGGGAGGAGTTGCAACATTCATACAAACTGGAATGAGTTACAAAGTTATGTATGTAAGCACAGGTCATGAAGCAACTGGGATCAGATATGGGCAGAAAGAGGCCCTATAGGTATAATCAATTATTATAATCCATGTGGACAATTAAGTCAAGATATTTTAGAGGATGTAGGGGGATCTTTGCAAGATAGGGTAGTATGGTGCAAGGACTTTAATTCTCATAACTCACTGTGGGGAAGTAATTGAACAGATGCAAATGGTGCAGTTATTGAAGAATTTATAGATGAGCACAGTTTAGTCTGTATCAATACTGGGGAAGGTATACGCTATAATAGCATGCAAAATACAGAAACAGCACTTGATCTGACTTTTCTTTCCAGTGCAATAGCAGGTATATGTACGTGGAATGTGGTATGGCATATGACAGTGGCTAGCAATCACTATCCTGTAAGGACTAAAGTTGGTTCTAAGATTCTTTTTGAAAAGGTAAAGAATCGGTTGAAATTAGGAAATGCTAATTAAGAAGCTTTCCAAGACATGAGTACAAACTGTTTTAAAATACTTCAAGAGGAGAATCAGGTGGATGTAAACAAATGTAATGATGATATAGTTAAGGTAATAATACAATCAGCTAAAGGAAATATTCCAGAAAGTGCAGGAGCTAGACGGAACAAGAATGTACCCTGGTGGAATAGTGAATGTAGTCAAGCCATAAAAAGCAGAAATAAAACATTTAAGCAACTCAAAAATGCACATTTGGTTACTGCAATAGTATTGGAAGAGAAGTACAGTTGTCAGATGTCTGGGGAATGATTAGGAGAATGGGTGGGATCCGTAGCAATTTCGAAATTCCAGTATTGATTAGTGGGGACAAAGTGGCAGTAAAAAATTTAGAGACGGCTGAGCTTCTAGCTCAAACATTTAGGACAGTGCATAGTTCAGATAATCTTTCAGAGGAGGCCAGGCAGTGTAGAAACAGAACGCAGTATGTTTGAGTTGAGAAGAGCAGTTTTTGGTGCTCGTCAAACCACTCCTGGAAAAGATGGTGTATGCTATAAAATATTGGAACATCAATCAATCAATTAAACTTGATTTATATAGCACTTTACAGCAACCAGCAGGTATCCAAAGTGCTTAACATCAGAAACCAAGAGTAAAAACACATATCATACAATAGAAAGAAAGAACATAGAAAACAGTAAAATCAGAAATAGTTACAAAGAAACAGAAGAATGAAATTGTCACACCACTGCTACGTATTAAAAGCCAGACTAAACAACCCTTGTTCCTGTTACGGGCAGCTCTCTATCTGTCCTGTCTGGGATGTCTTTTCCCTGTGTGTCTGTTTGTGTTTGTGTCTTGTCTGTGTTTTTTTGTGTGGAGTGCTGGAGGCGTGGTCCGAGATGTAGGTCAAGGGGCGTGGCCGCTTCAACTCTGCTCAGCCGATCTCCGCAGCTGCAGCTCATCATCCACAATCACCAGCAATATTTAACCCGGGCTGATCTTCCTGTCGGCGCCAGTTCGTTAACGACAACCCATGTGGTAACTTGGCCCTAAGCCCTGTAGTATTCTAGTTTTGCCTTTTGATTCCCTGCTGAGACTTACCCTGTGTCTCTCTCCTAGTTTTCGCTCAGCCCTGCTGCAATCTCCACAGTGTCTGCATGCTCCCAATCTCACCTGCCAGCCTCCGTCTCACTTCAGGAACCCACCAGTGATCTCGCCTCTGCCTGTCTCCTCTCGTGTCCTGAAAACTGCCGGGACCCCTCCACGTCGGCTCGCCTCCACCTGGGACCAGTCAGGAGCTTCCCGGCTTTGGAAACCATCGTCTGTGTTTCTCTGAGTACCAGTAGCTCCATTAAACCTTTTTAAACTGCTCTACTGTGTCTGTGTGTAATCTCTGCGTTCTGGGCCGAAACAAACACTTAACAGTTCCAGAGTCTCGGGGCAGCAACTGCAAAAGCCCGATCACTCCACCGTTTATATCTAGACCTTGGCACTTCTAAAACTCACTAATTTGAAGAGCGCAATGACCAGTTGTGCTCCTGCAAAGTTAAAATTTCAGACAAATACTCCAGGGCCAGACCATTTAAGGCCTTGAAAGCAAACAATAAAATCTTAAAATCTATTCTAAAACGCACATGGAGCCAATGTAGAGTGTAGAGAATGGGAGATATGTGCACATCTAGATGTATTTGTTAAAAAGCGAGCAGCAGCATTTTGTTGAAGTCGTGAGATGGAGGTCTGATTCAGACCAACATAAAGAGCATTACAGTAATCCAACCTTGAACAAATAAAAGCATGAATCGCCTTTTCTAGATCGTGCCTGTTAAGGAAGGGCTTAACTTTAGCCAGGAGACGAAGCTGGAAAAAGCTCATTCTAACAACATTACTGATCTGGTGTAAGATGCCAGAGCTCCCAAACTCAAAGCTGGACCATTTTGCGTGCCTACAACATATGACAGAGAACTCACTAGCCAGTGTTAAAACTTTTTAACATACGTATGGGATACCGGTCAACTTCCATCAGTGTGGAAACAAGCAATAATAGTGCCTATTCTAAAACCAGGGAAAGGTCCCTCAGTTCCATCTAGCTATAGACCTATTGCCTTAACGTCACATTTATGTAAAATCATGGACAGAATGGTCACTGAAAGGTTAACATATTTCCTAGAAAGTAAAGCTCTTTTTTCTCCATATCAAAGTGGGTTCCAACAAGGAAGTAGGAAAAGGCATATGTTATGCTTTGGAAAGGACTACTTATTAAGTTGAAATATTTGGAAATTGGTGGTAGAGCATATAATTGGGTTTTGGATTTTTTACTTGAGAGAAACATACAAGTAAGAGTAGGTGCAGAATACTCCAGTGTTTATGCGGTGGAGAATGGTACCCTGCAAGGAAGCGTTTGTAGTCCATTACTTTTCAACATTATGATAAACGATATATTACATTCTATTTGCATTTCCACAAATAGAATAAAGCTTTCACAAATCTGAGACTGTGTTTTTAAGACTCTTTAGCCTCTCTAGGATAATTTAGTCCAGATTTGACAAGGTTTTGGATCTAGACCTGGTCCAATGTGGTCTACATATGAAAAGAACTGTGAAATCCCCCTTTATTGCATTTTCACAAATAGAATAAAGATTTCACAAATCTAAAAGTGTGTTTTAGACATAACTAATAATTTACCTTAATGACTTACACGCTTTCAATACAGTAAGAGGTTCAAAAAAACGGAGAATCAGCGTTACAGTTTTTTTGATTGCTAAACGACAGTGGGCACAACTGAAGCCACATGTGAAAAACGTTAACTACAGTCTGCACAGCAGCAGTTCATGTGGACCAAACTCTAGTTCGTTTTTCATTGCTTGAACACAGTTTTCAAAACTCTACACACTTATCCCATGACTTTAACCACAATGTGCACAACACTGTGGATTTACAGCACTTTGTTAAAATGCTAACACACTGCTGTCAAAACTGTTAACCACACATTCAGAACAGAATAGATTTCAGTCTGGCGCCTATCAAACACTGCTGATTACTATTTTAGCTGAAAGCCTAAGCAGGTGTCTTGTTTTAGGCTAGTTGGTGAACATATACGGTATTTATACAGAGAAAGCTCAGAAAGCCTTTTTTGTACACAAACACCAAATAAGAATGAAACAATTATACACTGTACCGTTTGAGAGAAACAGGTAAAAGAGCAAAGATACCAAAATGTCCAGGTAAGATGTCTGAGGTTACATACACAGCTATAAAAAAAAACATGAAAAACACTATATCTTTACTATAGTAAAACTGTGGTGTGATGAAGAAAACTTGCCACATGATGCTGGAGAGAGGCAGGATTAGTCACACTATTCTTTATTACTGTTATGCACCTTTAATTTTTTTCCAGTAATTCCATAAATTACTAGAGACAAAATACTATATTGAAGCAAACTGCTGATTTTCATTCCTTCTTGTTTACCTTACATACAAATTGGTATATTGTAAAATCTATATCTTTTCTTTTCTAAATAAACTATTGAGTAGTGTGAAGTCACTCAAATTGTTCAAACTGTAAAGATGAGAAAGTTTGTAATTTCTGTATTGGTGTTTGATGCTAGTGTTTCTACTCTCAGTGTGTGAGTGACAGTGTGTGTTATCTCAGTGAGGCTTGTTCATAGTGTTTGGCTGCACTGAGTCTGTTTTGAGACGTGTGTGAAGAGTCAGGTGACTGTTGGTAGTGCAGACTGTAGTTAGAGTTTTGCACATGTGGCTTCAGTTGTGACCACTGTCGTTTAGCAAATTCAGCGTCGTGTGGCAGACTACCACACCTTTTCACAGTTAGGGCTTTTGGGGAAAACAGCAGGCAATGTATATCACTATATTATTAAGTTGGTTTGCCAACCGCCAATAAACCATGCATGTATTAAGAGCAATAAACCATGAAGAAAAAGAAGAAGTAAAGGAGCGCTTTATTTTGAAAATACAGGGACCGAAAGTAGAACAGAATGCAGGAGCGTCTCGTTAACTTGAGTGGGACAGCAACATCAGGTAAGGTTAAGTCAGTATTTTTCATTCGATGTTTTCTTTAAAGGTGGTAAATCTTACCGCATTTCACATATACCAATGTTGATGCCAGTTGTTGTTGTTGTTGTTGTAGCTACCTCTGAAACGTTTCAGTGGCCCAGAAATGTTCTGGATTAACGTTACCTAACATTGAAGTTAAAGTGAAAGGAAAACTTTAGTCTTTCCTAAAGTTCAGCTTCTCTTAAAGGGGTGATAGAATGATTATATAGGGTATTTCACAATGTTCCTTAAGGTCTCCTAATAGGGTATGTAACGTTGGTTGGGCTGAAAATTGCCCGAATGCTATTTTATGGGCCCTTAACTACTCTGTGAATATCCACAGCTAACGATTTTTGGTTCCCCGTTCTGGGAACGTTCGTTTTTGGTTGCGGGAACGTTCCCTGAAGGTTAGGTTTAGTTAGGTGTTGGTTAGGTTTTGGTTGAAATGGAAAGTCGGTTTAACGTTCTGGGAACGTTAGTTTTTGGTAACGAATTACGTGGGAGCCAGTGGGAGCTGAGCTCCCATAGAGAGAGGATGAGCTCCCATGAAAGCAGTGAAATCATACAGTCTCTAAAAATCATCATTATTTAAATCACAAATAAAGCACTTTTCCCAAACACACGGAGCTCTGAAGCAGACCTGTGCGTCGCTTAGTGTCCTCTCTCTCGCTGTAAAAACAGAGACGAGCAGCGCGCCTTCCGCCCCTGGTCTGTACAGCTTCAGGTTTATAAAGGAAGCGCTCTGCTGTCGACATGCTGCAGCAGATGTGTCCCGTTTGTGCTTCGTGTATTTCTGCTATAGTTTTGGTTTTCCACCTCCGATGTAGAGCAGCTTACAGCCACTTCCCTAAACTTTGTGTCATTCAGAGACCAGAGTCTCAAACGGGGCTCTGAGTCTGTCAGGAGGTCTGAGATCTACCGTATCAGCAGAGCAATCACGTAATGCACAGCAGGCTATGGTGCAGGTAGATTATTTTCTGAAGTATAGTGACTTTATTCTTGTAATAGCCTATTATCACTTTATTTTTCTCAAAATATCAAGACTCCTCCAAAACACAGAGAGCACAGATGGGATATATTTTGAATGTGCACAAAGTTTTGAACATGAGCAGTAACACATCTGAAATAGGCCTATTACAGCCCAGGGCTTTATTAATCCATTAAAATGAATTCATGTATCATTGAGGTGAATAATTGTCATATGCACATTTAAGGAGGTTACTTCCTCAACAAAAGAAGCAAAAGAGGAGGGAGGAGTAAATGATGCCTCTAGAGGCTACATGTGTGCTGACTCGGATATAATTAGAAAAGTTGATCTACAGGAGAATAAATAGCAATACAGAATGCCTGAGAGCCTTATTGTAATATATTCCATTATGTTGTTATATTTGGATTGTAATCTGTTTCCCTTTACATAAAGATATTTCCAGCATAAATTGATTCAGAAAAAGGTAGAAATAGGTGCATAAAAATTCACCAGAATGCAGGAAATGAAATGTTTAATGCTCAAAATTTGCTGCTCATAGACTAGTTTATTATTATTATTATTATTATTATTATTATTATTATTATTATTATTTTTAAAGAGACCCCCACAAAGATGAACATTCAACTTTTAACAACCATGGTACCAAAAATTAAAAACTTTATATAATAATCAGAATCAGTTTTATTGGCCATATAGACACTACTGTACAATAGAGACAACAATATACATATAGGCACATAAAACACACAAAAAATACAATTATACAAATAACACATAATATCAATACAAGTACACATGGAGTAAAGTAATAGTGCAAATGTAGTGTGCAAGATGCATACTGGAATGATAAAGTATGTAATGTGTAGGTGAATGGCCAAAGAGGGGATGACCCCACTTATCAGCAGTTCAGGAGAGTGATGGCAGTGGGAAAGAAGCTGTTCTTGTGTCTGGTTGTTTTTGTGTGCAGGGATCTGTAGTCCCTGCCAGACGGGACGAGGCAGGAGGATGGCAGCAGTGTAGAAGATGGCCAATAGCTCTTGTGGTAGGCCATGCTTCTGCAGTTGCCTTAGGAAGTACATCCTCTGCTGAGCCTTTTTAAGGATGGAGTTGATGTTGGACCCAGGTCCTGGGAAATGATGGAGCCCAGAAACTTGAATGAGTCCACCTTTGACACTGGGCTGTTGGGTATTGTGAGAGGGGGGAGCACTGTGGGGTCCTCCATGTCTGCTGCAGTCAGCGCGGGGAAGTTTTTCTGGGAGGCCGCTAGAGTAGAAGTCAAAATGAAGCAAAGTTACAAGTGAAATTAAAACCTCTTATCAGCCAAGCTAAGCATAATACTGTTGTAAACAATACAATAACACCTGCCTGTTATAACCCTGCAGATTGTCAGGTCCTGGAAGGCCTTCTTTGTCTTTCTTCCCCGCAGGCTATACGGTTTTAGAACGTCATTGGTTGCCACTCGCAGTAGCATGCGATGGATGGCAGTACCTCCGGACGAACCTCCAAGGGTTGTCAGGAAAAATCAATTTAATTCAATTCAATTTTATTTATAGTATCAAATCATAACAAGAGTTATCTCGAGACACTTTACAGATAGAGTAGGTCTAGACCACACTCTATAAAGCCCCAACAATTCCAATAGTTCCCCCAAGAGCAAGCATTAGCAGTGGCTATTGCGACAGTGGCGAGGAAAAACTCCCTTTTAGGAAGAAACCTCGGCAGACCCAGACTCTTGGTGGCCGGTGTCTGACGGTTGGGGTTATGACGGTACAGGATGTAGCGTGGCACAGCAGAGCATGGGTGGACGCGGTGGACGCAGCAGGACGTAGCCGGGCATTGCAGGGAATCGCACAGCGTAGCAGGGTGTAGCAGGTCCATAGCCACAGCTGCACCCAAGACCCAGGTCTTGGTGTCGCCCTAATCCGAGGCAATGTTCTGGGCGAAGAAGAAACATAAGGACTCCGGGGAGTAAACTCCCCAGAGCTAGGTGAGTAACAAGCACTTCTGAGACAGGATGTGCATAAAAGGAAACAAAAGAAAAGAGCGTGTCATAAGAAGGAACTTCCTCGGCAGTCTAGAATTATAACAGCATAACTAGGAGAGGCACTATATTATTGATTATACGATAGGTAAATCTGATGACTGTAAAGAGAAGCAGAGAAAAGCAGGGGTGCTGTGTCTGCAGCTATACACCCTGCCCCGCCGGTCTAGGCGTTCACTGCAACTCCTCACTCCCTAACTATAAGCTTTATCAAAGAGGAGAGTTTTCAGTTTAGTCTTAAATGTAGCGACGGTGTCTGCCCCCCGAACCCAGATTGGGAGCTGGTTCCACAGGAGAGGAGCCTGATAGCTGAAGGCTCTGCCTCCCATTCTACTTTTAGAGACTCTAGGAACCACAAGTAACTCTGCATTCTGGGAGCGTAGTGCTCTAGTGGGACAATAAGGTACTAAGAGGTCCTCAAGATATGAAGGAGCTTGACCATTTAGAGCTTTATAGGTCAGAAGAAAGATTTTAAATTCAATCCTGGATTTTACAGGAAGCCAATGGAGAGAAGCTAATACAGGAGAAATATGATCTCTTTTCTTAGTTCTTGTCAGAACACGTGCTGCAGCATTCTGGATCAGCTGGAGAGTCCTAAGGGACTTATTTGAGCATCCTGATAATAAGGAATTACAGTAGTCCAGCCTGGAAGTAACGAATGCATGGACTAGTTTTTCTGCATCGTTTTGAGATAGGATAGTTGCTGTAAAACATATAGAAATACAAATGATACATGTAGAACAAAGTGGAGAGCTTGTACAATCTCATTTAGTAAGAAAAGTCAGTTCAGTTATAATGATATTTGAATTTATGCAATTATATAGTGTTAATCTTAGGGCAGGACTATGGCCACTTAATTACCATTTTGTTGACCGAGACTCATGTTGAACTCATGCAGCTCGGTGACTGTCGAGCAGGGCGACAGCAACACGTCATCAACTGGAGCAGAGGGAGGTGACTGGGAGCTCCTTAAGAGCATGAGCAGCTCATCCATCTTCTCCTTAAATGCATCCATCCGCTGTGCCATGCGGGTAATGGTTGTCCTCATGGCTATGGAAAATTAATGGTGTTAGTTTTAGTTGTAATACATTATATACTTGCATATGTGAACAACTTAAGTGAGTCTTCTTACCTCTCATTTCTGTCTCCTGTGTGATGAGTTCTGCTGTTTACAACAACAAAAAAGTTAAGTTATTCTCAAGTTCCTTATCATGAAATTGTATTGAATTGGAAATGGAAAATTCAAAGCCACTGTACCTTCAACCGGGTCCCAAGTGGCAGGCCGAGCTTGCGTTAAAATAGACCCATCCAGCTCTGGCCGACCGGCTGGTTTCCTGTGTGGTGTTGACTCATCTAAATAGAAAGTAGATATGAATATTGGTCAGTTCATTTATGGTGGGTTTCTAGCACATGCCATTGCAAAAGATGAACCTATGCTGTTACATTAGACAATCGCTAAAAATAAAAAAAAAAATAAAAAAAACTTAGCCTACATGCAGGTGGTGGAGGCAGTGATGTCTGCTGACCTGAAAAAAGGCAGAAGAGACAAACACATCAGAACAGTCACATGATATGCACCAGGTTGAGTGTCAGTAGTTCCATGGTAGGAAACTCTGGTTTCTTAAATGCATGCATAAATGTTAACTTCCGGACACACGCTCCGTCCTGGAATGCTTTCTTGCTTGTGGAACCGATTCATCTGAAATAAAAGACCATACAATTTGTACTGATTGCAAAAAGAATAATTGAATGTATGTAAACATTGTACGTGACAGGTTGGGCCCAATAACCTCTGAATAGTTCTACTTGTTGTTAAATTGCAATGTGAGCGGCAGCTGCATGATGTTGGCAGGATCATTTAAAAGGCAACCGCGACTAAATTTTTTTGTACAGCCCTATTTCTGATACCGTGGTGGCAGAAATGTTGCCATGGTGGGCCGCCACTACAAAATCAACATAGAGGAAACACTGGAATTCATAGTCATATGTTCATCGCTGCTCATTAATGAGTTTGACTGAGAGAGGAACAAATGAGTGCTTATACCTGTTATATTTGCCCAGAGGAACCCTGTACCTCTTTCCTGAGTTCAATAGCTCAAACTCTGAAGACAACACGTGAGAGTTATCAGATAGAATGGTCTTAGCCTGCCTGATTGTTGCCTGATCAAAAAGCTCCTGCGGGTTGAGAGGTGCAGGTGTTCCCATCATTTTGCCTGCCGTCTCAACCAGATGGAAAATCTGAGTTTTGGATTTGACTGTCAAATTCCCAAACCAGCTGGTAATACCATACCGAAGAATTTACTCTATTGTTGCTCTATAGAAGATTAACATGATATTTTACAGACCCCAAATAACTCGAAGTCTGCGCAAAAAGTGGAGATGCTGATGAGTTCTGGCACAGACATTTGTTACATGTGTGCGCCAACTCAGGTCATTATCAATATAAACTCCTAGATATTTAAAGGACACCTGCTTGATGTCATAACCATGGGTGGTCACATGGCTCTGATCTCCAGCTGATCTGGGGTCTACCAGCATTTCCACAGTTTTGCTTGTGTTAATATGAAGTTGGTGTGAAAAAAAAAAAGGAATTAGTGATACCACCTGATTAAAAAGGGATTTACATTTAACTGAACTAATTTCCTAAGCATGATATCTGGCTGGATTGAGTTAAAGGTAGAACTAAAATCAACAAAAAGCATATGCAACAGGACTTTCAAGGTGCTTTAGAGTGAGGTGCATTATTCAATTCAATTCAATTCAATTTTATTTATAGTATCAAATCATAACAAGAGTTATCTCGAGACACTTTACAGATAGAGTAGGTCTAGACCAAACTCTGTAGTTTACGAAGCCCCAACTATTACAGTGGTTGCCTCAAGAGCAAGCATTAGCAGTAGCTATTGCGACAGTGGCGAGGAAAAACTCCCTTTTTTGTTAGGAAGAAACCTCGGACAGACCCAGACTCTTGGTAGGCGGTGTCTGACGGCACCAGTTGGGGGAGTGGTGAATGGTGGCAATAATAGTCATAATAAAGATAGTGAAACAGTGATCACAATGGTAGTCGTAGTAGTTCATGTCATAGTAGGGCACAGCAGGGCGTTACGGGGTGTAGTGTGGCACAGCAGCCTGGGTGGACGCGGTTGGACGCGGCAGGACGCAGTCGGACACTGCGGGGAATCGCAGAGCGTAGCAGGGTGTAGTAAGTCCATAGCGTCAGCTGCACCCAGGACCCCGGTGTAGGTGCCACCCAATTCCAAGGCGATGTTCTGGGTGAAGAAGAAGCAAAGGGACTCCGGGGAGAAAACTCCCCAGAGCTAGGTTAGTAACAGGCATTTCTGGGACTAAGATGCACACAAAAGGAGACAAGTGAAAAGAGAGAAGAGGGAGCGGCTCATTGTGTCCTTGGAAGGAGCTTCCCACAGCAGTCTAGAGTTATAATAGCATAACTAAGAGAGGCAGGCTAAAGAGAGGCGCCCTGGACCGGGCTCGTACTCTCCCCTGCCGGAACGGGCTTGTATTTCCTGCCTCCCTCTACTCTACTCTACTATGCTGCAACTCCTCACTCCCTAACTATAAGCTTTATCAAAGATGATGGTTTTCAGTTTATTCTTAAATGTGGCGACGGTGTCAGCCCCCCGAACCCAAGTTGGGAGCTGGTTCCACAGGAGAGGAGCCTGGTAGCTGAAGGCTCTGGCTCCCACTCTACTTTTAGAGACTCTAGGAACCACAAGTAGCTCTGAGTTCTGGGAGCGTAGTGCTCTAGTGGGACAATAAGGTACTAAGAGCTCTTCTATGTATGATGGTGCTTGACCATTTAGTGCTTTGTAGGTCAGGAGAAGGATTTTAAATTCAACCCTGGATTTTACAGGAAGCCAATGCAGAGAAGCTAATACAGGAGAAATGTGATCTCTTTTGTTAGTTCTTGTCAGAACACGTGCTGCAGCATTCTGGATCAGCTGGAGGGTCTTGAGGGACTTATTTGAGCAGCCTGACAGTAAAGAATTACAGTAGTCCAGCCGGGAAGTAACGAATGCATGGACTAGTTTTTCTGCATCGTTTTGCGAGAGGATGTTCCTGATTTTGGCAATGTTACGAAGATGGAAAAAGGCTGTTCTTGAGGTTTGTTTTAAGTGGGCGTTAAAGGATAGATCCTGGTCAAAAATGACTCCTAGATTTCTGACAGTAGTGCTGGAGGCCAGGGCAATACCATCTAGGGTAGCTATATATTTAGATAATGAAGTTCGGTGGTGCTTGGGCCCCAGCACAATAACTTCCGTTTTGTTTGAGTTTAACATCAGAAAATTGTGGGTCATCCAGGATTTTATATCTTTAATGCACGCTTGAAGTTTAGCTAACTGACCGCTTTCGTCGGGCTTAATTGACAGATATAATTTGGTGTCGTCTGCGTAACAGTGAAAGTTAATTGAGTGTTTCCTAATAATATTGCCTAGAGGAAGCATATATAAAGAGAATAGAATTGGTCCAAGCACTGAGCCTTGAGGAACGCCACGGCTAACTTTAGCGTATTTGGATGGTTTATCGTTAATATTAACAAATTGGGATCGCTCAGTAAAATAGGACTTAAACCAGCTTAGTGCGATTCCTTTAATGCCAACTAAATGTTCCAGTCTCTGTAAGAGGATGGTATGGTCAATAGTGTCGAATGCAGCACTAAGATCTAATAAGACAAGTACGGAGACAAGTCCTTTGTCAGCAGCAATTAGAAGGTCGTTAGTGATTTTCACCAGTGCCGTCTCTGTGCTATGATGCATTCTAAATCCTGACTGAAAGTCTTCAAATAGACTATTTCTATGCAGAAAGTCACACAATTGATTAGCGACTACCTTCTCAAGGATTTTGGAGAGAAACGGGAGGTTAGATATAGGTCTATAGTTGGCTAAGACCTCAGGGTCGAGGGTGGGTTTTTTCAGAATAGGTTTTATCACAGCTACTTTAAAAGACTGCGGTACGTGACCCGTTAATAAGGACATATTGATCGTATCTAGTAATGTGGTATTGACCACGGGTAGTGCTTCTTTAAGTAGCCTCGTTGGAATGGGGTCTAAGAGACAGGTAGTTAGCTTAGCTGAAGAGACCCTTAACATTAATTGTTGGAGGTCTAAAGGATAAAAGCCGTCTAAATAAGTATCAGGTCTTATCGTTCTCTCTAGCCCTCCTGCGCCCAATGGTGAGCCGTTAGAAGCTGTGGGCAGAAGGTGATGAATTTTTTCTCTAATTGTTATAATTTTATCATTAAAAAAGGTCATGAAGTCATCACTGCTCAGAGCTATAGGAATAGATGGCTCAACAGAGCTATGACTCTTTGTCAGCCTGGCTACAGTGCTGAAGAGAAACCTTGGATTGTTCTTATTTTCTTCTATTAGTATTGAGTAATAGTCTGATCTGGCATTTCTGAGGGCCCTCCTATAATTGTTTAGACTATCTTGCCAATCCACACGAGATTCTTCCAGTTTGGTGGAACGCCATTTACTTTCAAGTTTTCGTGAGATTTGTTTTAATTTGCGAGTTTGGGAATTATACCAAGGTGCTAGTTTCCTTTCCTTCATCATCTTCTTTTTGAGAGGAGCAACAGAGTCTAAAGTAGTCCGTAGGCAGGCCGTAGCAGCGTCTACAAAGTTATCAAGTTGGGAGGGACTAAAGTTAACATAACAGTCCTCTGTTATATTAAGGCATGACATTGAGTTAAGTGCTGTTGGAATATCTTCCTTAAATTTAGCTATAGCACTGTCAGATAAGCATCTAGTGTAGAAACTTTTATTTAATTTCGTATAGTCTGGTAGTAGG
This sequence comes from Sander lucioperca, assembly GCF_008315115.2. NCBI lineage: Eukaryota > Metazoa > Chordata > Actinopteri > Perciformes > Percidae > Sander > Sander lucioperca. The sequence continues at coordinate 19,661,180 of NC_050184.1, read as the reverse complement.
AATTCGAAAGTTATTAAAGAATGGTCTGATAATAAAGGATTCTGCGGAAATACTATTAAATCGTCAATTTTGATGCCATATTCTAGCACAAGGTCGAGGGTGTGGTTAAAACAGTGCGTGGCCTTATGCACACTCTGACTGAAACCAATTGAATCTAGTAGTGAGTTGAAAGCAGTACTAAGGCTATTGCTGTCAACGTCCACATGGATATTAAAATCACCTACAATAAGTACTTTGTCTGATTGAAGGACTACGCATGATAAAAACTCTGATAATTCAGATAAAAACTCAGAATATGGACCTGGTGCTCGGTAAACAACAACGAATATAATTGGCTGTACTGTTTTCCATGTTGGGTGTTGAAGATTAAGAACAAGGCTTTCAAACGAATTATAATTTAGTTTAGGTTTAGGATTAATTAACAGGCTCGAGTCAAATATGGTTGCAACTCCCCCTCCTCCGCCTGAGCCTCGTGGAATTTGGGTATTATTATGACTGGGAGGAGTGGCTTCGTTTAAACTAACATATTCGTCATGGCCCAGCCAGGTTTCGGTGAGGCAGAATAAATCAATGTGGTTATCTGATATCAATTCGTTTACCAATAATGCTTTTGATGACAGAGATCTAATATTTAATAGTCCACATTTGATTTTCCTATTCTGTTCTATCGTTGCAGTGGTTGTTTTAATTCCAATTAGGTTGTTTAGTATAGCACCTCTTTTGTTAGTGTTTTGTTTAAACGGTCTCAGTCGGGGGACAGACACGGTGGTTATGGGATTATGAATGGGTGATTGCTCTGAAGGGAGCACAGAGGGGCGTGTAGCGCTGTATCTCTGATTATTGACTTTGGGAGAGTGTGTCTGGTCAGTGTGCTTGTGGGAGTGTTTACGGGATGTAAACAGTCAATCAGAGGTCTGGGTATGCAGGGCGTGGTGCAAATTTCCACGTAGCATCTGGCTTCCGCGTGTATTGGGATGAATCCCATCCCTGCTGAACAGGGAGCCACGTTCCCAAAACAGATTGAAGTTGTCAATAAAACCTATCCTGTGAATGCTGCATGTGAGCTGGAGCCAGGTGTTAAGGGAGAGTAGTCTACTAAAGAGGCATGATCCGCGACCTAGAGATGGAAGTGGGCCCGAAATAAAAACCGACTTCCCAGTGCTTTTTAAAGCCTCAATGAGAGTGGTAAAGTCTCGCCTTGTGCGCTCACACTCCTGAATCCGAGTGGACATGTCGTTATGTCCACAATGGACCACGATGCGTTTGATAGAGGTCGGAAATGAGGGTATCAGGTCCATAACTTTAGCCAGGATGTCTGCAACTTTGGCTCCGGGAAAACAGTGTGTGACAGCATTATGAAACCGTAGGTCTCTAGTGATGGAGTCCCCAATAATTACTGTGGTTAGGGGGAAGAGCGGACGAGGAGTGGGGGGGTGTGGATAGCCGGTGACGGGAGCAAAACAGTCAGTGTTGGTTTCAGATGGGCAGGGAAAAGAAGAGGAAGATTGCTTACCGTTCGGTTGTGGGGATTGTTTTTGAGGAACGTTGTCATTTGGCCGATCCAGGCAGTGTAGGCCACCGGACCGTCTGACTACTGCATCCCTCAGAAGCTTTCGCTGCACGGTAGCAATCGTCTTCCGTGACGACGGCTGGTCAGTCTGCTTTGAAGCGGGGCGAGCCCGGTGAGTCGCACTGGCCACCACCGGCTCCGACTCCGACAAGGCATTGAAGCGGTTGGAGAGGCTGAGGGCAGGAGGCGATGGAGCCCTACCTGAGGCTCTCTTTCGGCCGCAAACCACCTCAGTCCAGGGTGGCTTGATAACCGGTGTCGAGCAGGACGATGGGCGTGGGCAGGCAACTGGGTCCCATGGCGCGGTATCCTGGAAGGCCGCCGAGAGAGATGAGATCCGGAGCGACTGATTATGAGCCACGTCCAAGCAGGCGGTTAACAAAGCATCTTTGGTTTTTAAGTCCTCGGAAAGCCGATGAACATCTTCCCTGAGGTCAGCAATTTCTTTGTTTGTATTATTAAACAACGAGGAAATCCTGAGGGGGAGTGGGGACTCGCCAGGTGTAGAGGTTGCCATGAAGCTAGCGTTAGTTTAGCCGGTAGGCCTAGTCTTGATGAATTAGCGTGAGGCTAATACTTACTTACACGTAAAAATGTATCTTTGGTTTTAAAAACACTTTATTACTATAATAAAAACTAATAAAAACTAGGCGATAGAGCCGACTGTTAGGTAGGAGGTTGAAGGCAGCTGCCGGCTGCCTCGTCCCCGCCGACTGCTGTCGCTTGTGGATGACGTGAAAATGAGTTATTGTTGATATGATATATCACTTGTACTACGATTTTTTTGTGTAAGCAAATTGGTATTTATCTAACATTTGTTCCACATCTGTATGGAGTTTCTATATCATAAGCCTCTCCATTGATTTAAAAACATTAGAGGTAATGGCCACCGGCCGATAATCATTGTTCTCCTGGGGACATGCCTTTTTGGGTACTGGAATAATAATAGATTTTTTCCAGAGTTTTGGTACTGTGTATGTGTCTATGGAGAGCTGGAATAGTTTATGCCAGGTTGGTGACAATTCTTCTGCAAAAGTTTTTAAAAGAAAAGCAGACAGGTTATCAGGTTGCTTTGGTTGTGTGTATGTTTATTAACACCTTAGTAACAGTGTGCGGTTCAATTATGATTCTGTCCAAGTTCACATTACAAATTACATTCTCTAACTCTACAGCACATTCCCTGATATTGTCAGTATTAAAACGCATATAGAAATTATTCAGTTTGTTTGCCTTTGCAGTTTCATTGTGGGCAAACAGGGGCTTCCTTTTAGTGTCCATGTTGCTCATTGGTCTGATAGAGTCCCAAACTGTCTTTGTGTTGGATTCTGACAGATCTTGTTCTGTCTGCTCCTTGTTCTGCTGCCGAGCTGCTCTCATTTGCAGATAAAGGTCTTTTTGTGTAGCTCGGACTTCTGCTTTATTTCCAGATCTGATTCCTGTTGATGCATTCCCTGATGCCTTTTGTGATATAGGGTTTGTTATTAGCATATCGTTTAACAGTTCTCTGGGGTATAACAGAGTCAATACAGAAAGATATGTAGGCAGTGATTGATTCAGTGGCACTGTCAATGTCTGCATCCTTGAAAAAGATATCCTAGTCTGTGCAGAGGAAGCATCCCTTCAGCTCCTCCATTTTGTCACTGGACCATACCTTCACAGACTGGACTTAAAAAGGGAGCGATATGTGGGGAGCAGCTGGATAACATTATGGTCAGAGTTATTCAGGGGAGGTCTGCTCTGGCTGTGTAGGTGTCCTTGATATTGCCATAGCATTTATCGAGGATGTTGTTGTTTCTAGTGTTACACTTAACATATTGATGAAAGCCAGGTAAAGTTTTATTCAGGCTGCAGTGGTTAAAATCGCCAAGTATCAGCATGGGAGCGTCATGTTTGTCCTGTAGATGGCGATGGACAGTCTGTGATTGCCTTAGCTGCTTAAGGACCGTGGGTTGCAGAGAAGCATGGGTGGTAGCGGTAGCTTGGTGGCTCCTTGGATGCGCTGTCTGAGGCCGCCTCTCCTATCCCGTTTCCTGGCCTTCCTGTCTCGACAGAGGCCCGGTCCATGATGTTGTCGTAGCTCCCCAGGCACATCGTGGAGCAGATCAGGCGACAGTAGCACTCCGCTGTCCTGCAGTCCCAGCAGCTCAGACCGGCTGTACATTAGAAGGCCGCTGCTGCTGATGGACCCGTCAGCAGAGCTCTGAACAACTTGGCCAGACAGGATTAGTCTCGTCAGTGCTAGTGGTTCCATTCTCTTCCAATTCACTTTGCACACACGCAGCATACAGTTCACAACACAAGTTATATCCAGCAAATTTGCACACTGAGTCCGCCGATACCAGATAAACTTAGCACAAAAAGTAAGGAAATTTGTGTTTGGTAGATTATTTATCTGTGGTAACAATGCTTTCTGGCAATACATCTTATACTGTTGGAAAGCCTGTTTAGTTCCCTTTCAAATGCTGCCCCATTTGTAAGGAACATGAATTTGTGGGATGAGCAGCAGTGCTGAGTATGTGGGTTGCGCCCATGAAAAATTTGCCAAATCTTCTCTGCCAATGCCAAACAGCTTATTCTGCCATTGACTCGTTTGGTGTTTGGTGGATTGGATGATTGAAGTTTGAAGAAACAAGATATATTGGCAATAAACAATTTTATTCATTTCACAAACAGGAGCCTCAGTAGCGTGTGGAAGAACCATACACAGCCACAACAGCCTGGTACCTCCTCCTCATGCTGGTCACCATCCTGGTCACACACTGCTGTGGGATGGCATCCCATTCTTCACTGACTGTGTGTGTGTGTGTGTGTGTGTGTGTGTGTGTGTGTGTGTGTGTGTGTGTGTGTGTGTGTGTGTGTGTGTGTGTGTGTGTGTGTGTGTGTGTGTGTGAGCTGACTTGCATTCTTTTCTTATCTGTCTTGTCTAATGAAAACATTTTGTCATGTCACTCCAGACATCATTACTCACTACTCAAACATAGTATTTAACCTTAGCATGTTTCCTTAATATCTGATGACATATTGTGGTCATTTTGAGATTTGATACAGTAAATATATTACATATTGCACCTTTAAAACTAGAGATGGTCCAATACCATTTTTTGCTTCCCGATACCGATTCTGATACCTGAACTTGCGTATCGGCCGATACCGAGTACTGATCCAATACCAGTGTGTCATATATTTTATTATGTTTTAACAACTGTATACTACATAACCCTGTATGGATGTGATATGATTTCTGTGTGCTCTTTGTTGTCAGTCTGGCTCAGGTTAAACACAAACAATGAACGCCCCAGAACTTTCTTTTATTCTGCAGTTTGACAGTCAGTTATAACGGAAAAAAGAACATAAATGAACTACTTTAACGTAGATTTTCTTTAGGGCTTTATTAGTGGTATTGGATCGATGCATAAACTCCAGTACTTCCTGATACCGATACCAGCGTTTTAGGCAGTATCGGAGCCGATACTGGTATCGGTATCGGTATCGGAGCATCTCTATTTAAAAGAAACCATGTGAGAGGTTTAGAGGAAATGTCTCCTTAGAGGAACTGAAAACAACTCATGAGTCTAGTCATTGGACTAACCAACAACAACAAGCCACTTCTTTTTGTAAGTAAGTCCAACAACATCTCCAGCTGCATTAAGCTGGTCTCTGCTGTGTGTAGTGTAATCTCTACATGGTTGTCTTCTTTTTGTTTCCAGATGGTGTTCCTGTTTTGGATTTGATGTCTCTCTTCCTCCCAAATCTGACTGAGATGTCTTCAGTCCATAGAAACTTAGATCCTGCCGTATACAATGATGTTGAGAAAACATTTGAGAGTTACATCATTGCTGGTAAGTAATCTTATTACAGCAAGCTTTTATTATAATTCATACATCATATTGCTCCTCTCCAACATTTCTTTTTTTCTTTCTTTCTTTCTTTCTTTATAACCTCTTTGTTCTTTATAATTCTCTCTCTCTCTCTCTCTCTCTCTCACTCACTCACTCACTCACTCACTCACACACACACACACACACACACACACACACACACACACACACACACACAATACAAGTAAGGGCCCTGACACACCAATCAGACGGGCCGACTGTCGGCAGAAAAGCCAGTCGGACTGATCAGTCGGGTCCCCGAGGTCCAAAAAATGCCTCAGAACACACTGAGGCGACGCCGACTTGAGCGTACGCTCTGCGCGAAACGTAATACGTCTCCATAGCAGCAGGCGGCGCTGCTCTGTATTGTTTCCATTAACAGTCTGATTATTTCCCAGAAAATGAGAACCGGCAGCTGATTGGACGAACGCGTCACATGGTTCTTTTTTCTCCAGAAAGTCACAGCCAGACTGTCATGGCGGCTCGTTCAGAATACGATCTCATATTGGACTAAAATAGTTCACCGAAACATGTTTCTGAAGACATTTTAAGAGAGAAATAGGCCGTGCCATTTCTGAATCTGTCTTCATTTCAGATTGACAAAGGTCAGTTTAAAAGATTTTCGTCAGATTTTGAGCGGCTCATCCGCTCCCCATTTCCGGGTGAGTCCCGACCAAGGGGGTAAGCTTCTCCTCGGACCGCGAACCTCCTATGGCGCCATTTTAATGCTACAAAGCGATCACCTCCCGTTAGCATCCCATTGACTCCCATTCATTTTGACGTCACTTTGACAGCAAATAACTTTACATCTGAAGAGTTTAAAGACTCTATTTGTCCATTGTTTATTTCTAAAGAAACACGACAATGTATAAAAGGCTCCATTACCTTGTATCTCACATTATGGCTCCGTAGCAGACGTTTTTGTAAAAATAGGCTAATGATTGTGTCATAACCACGCAACTTACTGTCGCATAGTAGAGGAATTACCGTATAGTACAGGAGAAGCGTGCAGGCAGTTTCGTCTCACATTAGCTGTTTAAGTTTAATTACTAATATCAACTAGCATTTTAGTGATCAATAATTAGCCTGTGCCTATGTTATCTCCTTACATATACCTACGCTCTCCGTCTCTGCAAGATTCAGAATGATTGAGATTTCTCTTGGCACAGCTACCAGAAGACTTACAACTTTCAGACAGATTGCTCACGGCACATTTACGTCGTCTCTCTCAGTTGGAGGCTGCTCAGTAACGCTCAGCGGTCACCGGAAAAGTGCTTCTAACGGCCTTCACTGGTCTCCGTCCAGAGCAACGGGATCTGTTGGTCCATTCTTATATACAGTCTATGGTCCCGACTGCCCTGTCTCCGACTGAACATGTCGGGTCGGCCAAAATGAAGGCCGACGGCTCCTCGGACGGAGGACGGCACTGGACACACCAAAAAGACTCGAGTCACGGACCTCGCCAGACGGCACGACACCCGATTATGTGTGTCTTCTCTCTAAAGGAAGATAAGATAGACTTTATTAATTCATCCTCCTCTCACCCACCTCCTCTATGGTGTCCAGAGGCAGACCACAACAGAGCTAGCCCTCTTCACCAGTCTGTTGAGCCTTTTCCTGTCCCTCTCTGTGCTCCCAGTTCCCCAGCAGGCTACTGCATAAAAGATTGCAGATGCAACCACAGAGTCCTAAAATGTTTTTAACCGAGTCCTGCACACACCAAAGGACCTCAGCCTCCTCAGCAGGTGGAGACGGCTTTGGCCCTTTTTGTATAGGACGTCTGTGTTTTTGGACCAGTCCAGTTTATTGTTGAGGTGAACACCCAGATATTTGATTGTCTCCACCATCTCGATGTCGACACCCTGGATGTTCACCGGTGTAGTACCAGGCGGCCTCCTGCGAAAGTCAACCACCATCTCCTTTGTCTTGCTGGCGTTGATGTGAAGGTGGTTTGACTCACACCAGTTGACAAAGTCCCTGATGACCTCCCGGTATTCCTGATCATTCTCCTCTGACACCCTCCCAACGATGGCAGTATCCTCAGAGCACTTCTGCATGTGACAGCTGCTTGTGTTGTGCCTGAAGTCATCTGTATACAGGAAGAAATACAAAAATAAACTGAACCGGCGGTGCGCGGTCACGGAAGGCTTGTATCATGTGGATGCGTAGACAGTTTTGTTGTCATTACTTAGAATTCCTCATGGGGCCGACAGAAACTACGCACTATAGCTTTAAGTCTGAAAATCAACCCATCGTCACGCTGCAGTGGACAATCATGTAACCAGAGATCAGACTCGTTAACATTACTGTAAACAGGAAACATCACTGTCTCTATCGCTGCAACAAAAAAGTTTGAAACACTATGAAGGTAATAATAATAATATGAATACATTTTATTTGTAGAGCACTTTTCATTGACAAATCAATTCCATAGTGCTACAGGAGAAAAACAGGGTAAAAAGCATATAAGGAAATAAAGGCAAGGCAAGGCAGCTCTATTTGTATAGCACATTTCAGCAACAATTCAAAGTGCTTTACATAAGAACGATTAAAAAAACAAAAGAAATGCAAAACGGATGAAATACGAGTTAATACGAGATTACTTTGTTTGCCACCTATTCTGGTGTGGAAAAGGTACTTTTATTTTAAAATATAGTTGTCACTATAAGTCTTTGTTTCTATATTTGGAAAGGAAAAACTTAGCTAAACCCTTTTGTTTGAATTCACACTTTGTTGTAATTAGATTTTGATTAGTGATCTCATGTCAACCAGTTGAAATTCACACTTTGTTGTAATTGGTGATCTCATCTCAACCTGAAACCCTATTGATTTGAAATTCACACTTTGTTGTAATTAGTGATCTTATTTCATTTCAACCTTAAACCATTTACTATTCATAAAAGGCTGGTTTCTTAGTAAAACCCACACAATGAAATCTGGAACCATAAAAGTAAAATAATACACAAAAATACTTCAATTCCTGTCCTCGTCTGCACAACAGTTTGGATGACTTTTGCATTTTGGTCAGAAAAAAAAAAAAAAAAAGATAAACAATAACACAAATAGAGATTTACGAGAAAGCTTGCTAAAAAATAAAGTTTTTTAGGCCTTTGTTGAAAGAGTCGGTGGTTTGTGGAGCTCTCAGGTGGTCTGGGAGGGAATTCCACAGGCAAGGAGCAGCTGAGTAGAAAGCCTGATCCCCCATGGTGCTGAGTTTGGTCCTGTGGGGGTGAAGAAGGACTTTGTTACCTGAGCAGAGGTTATGTGAGGAGGTTTGTGGTGTGAGTAGCTCTTTAAGTAGGGAGGGGCATTACCATGGATGCACTGATGGGTGAGTAGGGAGATTTTGAACTCAATCCTGTATGAGACAGGAAGCCAGTGGAGTGAGTGAAGGATGGGTGTGATATGGTCGTACTAAGTGTACTATGGTAGTTTGTGTAACAATAGGCAAAGTCCCTTCAACTCTTGCTTCATCTCTTTTCTTTTTCTGTTGCTTTCCGTGCTGCCTTCACGTGCAGTCGGAAATTTAGACAGATTTCTATCACAGTTCATTTCAACAGCTTCTATCAGTGAATTTGATCTGCAGTATGTGTTGTATGTTCTAACCAGGCTTCTCTTCACAGATACTTGTGTTCAGTGTCTTCAGAGGATATACCTTCACATGTCATCGAACAGAGTATCTGATTGAGGATCATTGCTGTCCTAGGTGTCCTGCTGGTAAGATCTGATTGAATGTTCACTAGCACCACGGAGGGAAGCCAAACACCTGCCCCCACACTGCCATGACACAGAGCTGCATTTACATTAGCAAAGTATCCCTTTTATTAGAAACATTATATGGCATGAACTTGTTGGTTTTCTTTTCAACAGGAAATCGAGTTAGAAAACATTGCAAAGAGTTCGGTACTTCCTGTTTGAATTGTGATGAGGGAACATTCATGGATCATCCTACAGGACTTACAGAATGTTTTCCCTGTGCACGCTGTGATTCAGGTAGACTTCTGTTTATGTTTCCTAATTATTAGTAGTAGTTATGAAACTAAAGATTGATTTTTTTCGAGCATGTAGCTCTGTAGTAGATTAGACAAAATAAATACATATACATTCATTCATATACAAGTAAAGTATCTTCATATGTAACCTCTTCATGTGTTGACAGGTTCTGGTTTAAAGATAAAGACAGCATGTACGACTACATCAAATACAGTTTGTGAACCACTGGAGGGATTCTACTGTAAGGACTCTTCAGAAAAAGGCTGTATGGAAGCACAGAAACACAGAAGCTGTCAACCAGGACGATATATCAGCCAAAATGGTTAGTTCCTTGTGCTGAATTTAGGATTATAGGTATAGTTTTAGTTTTAAATGAGAACACCAAACTTCAGTGAAAATTACCTCATGAACTTAAAGCAACACTAGAGAACTGTTCCTGCTTCGGTCCCCCTACAGGTTGAAAGCAGAATTGTCCCATTATGTCTCATTAGAACTACAGAGCAGCTACCTGATCTGGCAAACTTGCGTAGTGTGGTTATAGCCGGTAGAGAGCTGCAAAGCGAATGCAGAAGTGCTGTTCACCCTGTTACGAGTTAATGAACCACGGAAACAATTTTGGAAACATTATTTTAACTTACAAAAAGTTCTCTAGTGTTGCTTTAAAGGTCCCATATTGTAAAACAAGTGAGATACCATGTATTTTTTTAATTATTAAGCAGGTCGAGGTGGTGTATAAATATGAGAAAAGCATAAAAAAATCAATCTCATTCGTGGCTGGGTTGGCTCAGTGGTGGAGCAGGCACACATGTACTGAGAGGTTTGTGCCTTGACACAGAGGTCTGGGGTTTGAGTCCGACCTGTGGCGATTTCCTGCAAGTCTTCCCCCTCTCTCTCCCGTTTCTCACCTAGCTGTCCTGTCACAAAATTAAAGGTGGAAAAGCCCAATAATAATCTTAAAAAAAAAAAAAAAAACACCATTCAATCCACAGAGAACAGCACACAGCACGTATTCAGAAACTGCGCCTTAAACCAGCAATCGGGACTTCCATATGATTGTGATATCACAAACAAACTATTACTACTAGAGGCAAAGCCCCTCCCTTTCTGGTTTGTCAATTTAAAAGACAATTTTGCTTTTCACCAGAACTAGAGGGACTTTGCCTCTCTATCAAAAGAAAGTGCTGCTACACTGCTGTTACAGTCATTCCCCGGCTGCAATAAATGCAGGTATATTCAGACAGACAGTATGATATTGATCTTCCTCCAGTTGTTTGCTGATCACCTATCACCAGTGTTGGGTGTAACGCAACTACTTTTTCGGGTAAAAAGTAGTGTAAGGCGCTACTACTGAAAATTTGGTAATGAAACGTAGTTCCTTTTTCAATTCGGCGCAACGTTACATTTCCCAAGGACAGATTTGACAGTGACACAGCCTTCTCAGCTGCGCGCTTACAAGCTCCACACGGGACGTGACAGAGGCTGGTAGCAGAGTAATCATGGCAAGCGAGAGCAGCCAAAGCTAACTTTTGAGAGCGTTTTAAGCTTTGTGGTTTTTTGCTGGACGGCGCTCAGGCAGACACAAAACTGACAACCTCACAGATTGGTGCGGTGGTGATGGCCTCATACATACACGCAGCGGACCGCTGTGGACTTGTGTCGGTTGCACGGACACGCAAGGATTTCCAGAAAAGAGGCTGCATGTGTCTACGACAATGCACGGACCATCGTGGCTGCGCGACCGGTACAAGTCGATACAGACATTACATAGTATACACTAACACCGTGTAACGCCGATGACCTGCTGTGCATTCAACCCGCGCTGGACTCGTTCATAATGAATCAGCCGTCACTCTGTGAGGAGAGAATCCAGCCTGCAGTGGAGTTCAGACACTTCACTGATAAACCAGAGATTGGCTTTATGGTCAAAGATAGTTTTTCTATAATTAACTTCAGTCCCTGCCAGAGACGCCTGCTTTTAAAAGTAACGTAAAAGTAACGAGTAAAGTAAAAAGTTACTTTCCATAGGGGGTAACTAAGTAAAGTAACGGATTACTTTTTTAAGAAGAGTAACGAGCAAACACTACTTTTTAAAAGAAACTTCCCCAACACTGCCTATCACATGACTGACACTCTGTACTTAGATTCCTTTGTCATCATCTGAACCGCCTCATGACAACTTAGCAAACCATCAGCTGATGAAGGCCATGAGATGTGTGGTGGGATCTTTTTCATCATGTTCAGTAATGAAGCAGGCCCAACCATAGAATAGTATTTGTGCAACTGTGAAGCAGGCCTTCAGGGGAATGAGTTGTTTTTACTGAAACATAAAAGCTTGTGAAAGATTATATTTTGGGACTTGAAACAAAGAAATGTCTGTGAATGTATTTTAAACTGTCTGCTTCAAAAATCTCAACAATCAAATACTGTTTTTTTTTTTATCCACTGAAGAGAAATCAGACAGGTCTGATTAGATTAGATAAAAAGATATCATATAACACTTTGATTCCTTCATAATATGTATACTGAACTATATATATATCTATATATATATGACCCAAAACACACCAGTAAGCGAGCAAAGATTGATGTTATGGAGTGGCCAGCCCAATCCCCAGACCTCAATCCCATAAAAAACTTGTTGGGTGTCATCAAAAATGCTGTTTCTGAGGCAAAACCCAGTAATGCAGAGGAATTGTGGAATGTAGTTGAATGGTCCTGGGCTGGAATACCTGTTCACAGGTGCCAGAAGTTGGTCGACTCCATGCAACACAGATGTGAAGCAGTTCTCAGAAATAATGGTTATGCAACTAAATATTAGTGCAGTGATACAAAGTAAAGCAAACCCTTGAGACATTTTTCAGTTCATACAGTAAATGTTTGAGTTTGTAAAGAAAAATGCAAATACTGCTATTTTTTGGAACAGCCTAATATTCCTTTTTCTTCACTTTCTGTAAAGGTATAACACAAACCTGATCAATTTTGGTCATGTTTTGATTTGGAATTGAATGTGCAGTGTTCCCAATGCATTGATATTATGGAATTAAAAGCTATTCTAAGGATTTTGAGAATTATTCACTTTTTTAAACACACTGCTATTATTCTGAACACAACTGTGTATCTATATATATATATATATATATATATATATATATATATATATATATAATTTGTATTTGTAGGAACAGTATTAAAGGACACTGAGTGCTCTGACTGCAGAGATGGAACATTTTCAGATGGGACATTATTGACATCATGTCAGCCACACACACAGTAAGTACAGCTTCAGATCAGACATGGACACACCTGAACTCTTCCAACAGCAGCATGGTTCCCTACACATGTTCCTGTCAAAATGTCCCTCTATCATTCCAGATGTCAATCATTGAATCTTCAGCTGATAAAACCAGGAACTGCTTCAACGGATGCTGAATGTGGAGAACAAAGTTCAGGAGCTGTGATCGGCATTGTTGTGGGGGGGCTTGTGACCTGTTTAGTGGTGGCTGGAATATCTCTACTTGTCGTGTTGATTCTCAGAAAGAAGGGACGATGTAAAAACACAGGTATGATTGGTGTTTAGACAATTAAAACATTTCTGTTTTTAATACATAATATAATTGTCAGATCATTATGTTGTTGATTGAGGTGTTTTTCACTGGTAATGTTTTATTACAGTAAAAAGGAATGCAGACAATCAACAACAGGTATGTTCTTTACTGTTATTACTCAGTCCATGTTACTGTATGTATTGTAGAAAGTTGGAATGATTTTAGTAAATTAGTAGTTATTAAATGAGATCTCTCTTTTATCAATACTTCAAAAAGAATAAACATCCACATGAAGAAGAACAGCTGCAGGTAAGACAGTAGTAAATTCTTCATTTAAATGTTCATGTCTTTACAAATGTATAATATGTTTCTGTTTAAACTCAATTTATTTCTCTCCTCAGGTTGTGGCTGTGATAAATGAACACAGAGACAGTTCACCGGACACTGCAGAGGAAAGTTCCATATTCAATTAAATCCAGTTGGATGCTGACACATTGTAAGTTGTACAGACATTAATCAGTCCAAGGTGAATTTTGGGCACTGTGCTCCAAAGTGAACACCTGCTGGTCTGCAGCCTGCATCACTATCTTACAGAGATGTTACTGGACAGAGACTAGTCAGTCTGGAGTAACAGCTTGGAGCAAGTCACGGACTAAGTATGTAACAGCTCCAGGCTCTTCACTCATAACTTCTGCTCCATCTCTCTCACCTGTACATTTTGCTGCTTGTACAGTAAGCTCTCCTTGTGTGGAACACCTTAAAGGCCAACATCTTCCCATCCCTGTCATTACAAGCCACAGATCACACAGACATCATGTGTCTGAAGGCAGGTATCATCAGAGATCAAACACCTGGCCCCTGCCCCCGCGGCCTCTTGCCTCTACTGAAGCCACTCCTGACCAAGCTTCTGTCAGGACGGCTCTGCTCAACGCTCGCTCCCTTACCAACAAGACATTTCTTCTCAAAGATGTATTTTTTAGGGAAAATTTGGATTTTTGGATCCTTACTGAAACCTGGCAGAGGAATATGGAGTATTCGTCCATCATTGAACTTTGTCCTGCAGACTGTAGCTTCATCAGGACACCGAAGCTGTCAGGCCGTGATGGTGGTCTGGCAGTGATTTTTAGAAATGGTTTTAATTATCAGTTGGTTAGCACCGACACTGTCCCCTCATTTGAACTCAGTATGACTCGGAAAAAAGGAAAATCCCGCATTCTGCTCTTGATACTAACGTTTCAGTCCCTCTGGACCTTCTTCAAGAGTATCTTGAAGAAGGTCCAGAAGGACAGAAAAGTTTTCTTTAATAAATGCCGATGCTGTAGCAAGAGCAGAGTGCGGGATTTTCCTTTTTTCCAAGTTTCTGATATTTTCCAGTGCACCTGCACAGAAGAATTGTTGGCTGTGCAAATTGTTTCTTCGCATAAACTCAATATGACTAAAATTGGTAAGTCAAAGCCTTTTTACTCTATTTTAATTTACCGACGTCACGGCTCATCTGACCCTAACCTGTCTGATGTTACTGAGTTTTTATCTTGAGTTATAAAGTTGGACATAGTTTTAATTATCAGTGATTTTCATGTTGATGATGCTTCTAAGACTGCATCTGAATTTCTTGATATTACTGAGCTTCTTAACTTTATACAACATGTTTCTGGACCCACACATTTAATTAATTTTATATAAGAAGGGGACAATGCAAATTAATAAAAGGCATGATAATACAGTTCATGGGTTAAAAATGCCAGAATTGGCTAAAAGGCTATTTTTCTTCTGTAGTCCCCCGGCCTCGATTTTAAAAAGGCTTTTTAAAATACAAATATACAAGAAAGAAGGATAACACAAGCCAGAACTTGGCACAAATAGTTTTAGTCCTGACGTGTATATGTATTGACCATCCATTGTTTTATCTGCTTAGTAAAAGACCAATATGTTTAATTGTCTAATATGGTGTGGGATTGAATTCCACTCTCTTGACCCTCTGATGGACCAAGCTGACTGACTAAAAGAGCTTTTCTACAACAAAATAACACAACCTTCCCTCTCTCTCTCCTTGTGACATGATCAGTATCTTTTCTTCTGTGTACGTCTTCTCTGCTTCTCTTCATAGTCTTCAGATTCATCTACCAACCCTTATAGAACTGGCTCAGGTTTGCCTTGCA
This sequence comes from Sander lucioperca, assembly GCF_008315115.2. Lineage (NCBI taxonomy): Eukaryota > Metazoa > Chordata > Actinopteri > Perciformes > Percidae > Sander > Sander lucioperca. The sequence continues at coordinate 19,646,035 of NC_050184.1, read as the reverse complement.
CCAGCTGTTAATTATGCTGTTATAGTTTTAGACTGCTGGGGGACTTCCTTTGACACACTGAGCTCCTCTCTCCTCTCTCTTTCCATCTGTGTGCATCCTTGTCCCAGAAATGCTTGTTACAAACTTAGCTCTGGGGAGATTATTCGCAGGAGTCCTTATGTTTATTTCGCCCAGTAGTTTGTCTTGGATTAGGGTGGCACCCAAATTATGGTTGCAGCTGTCGCCGTAGCCCTGCTCCGTGCCCTGCTATGCCCTGCTACACTCTGCAGTTCCCTGCTATGCCCCGCTACGTCCTGCTATGCCCTGCAGTGCCCAGCAACATCCTGCTATGCCCTGCAGTGCCCTGCTACGTCCTGCTATGCCCTGCAGTGCCCTGCTACGTCCTGCTATGCCCTGCAGTGCCCTGCTACGTCCTGCTATGCCCTGCAGTGCCCTGCTACGTCCTGCTATGCCCTGCAGTGCCCTGCTACACCCTGTAACACCCTGCAGTGCCCTGCTACGCCATGAACTACTACAACTACTATTTCTGGTCACTGTTCCATTATGTTTATTGTGACTGTTATTGCCACTGTTCATCACACCCCCAACCAGCACCATCAGACACCTCCCACCAAGAGCCTGGGTCTGTCCAAGGTTTCTCCCCAAAAGAAGGTTTTTCCTCGCCACTGTCGCACTAAATGCTTGCTCTTGGGAGAATTATTGGAATTGTTGTGTATTTGCAAATTATAGAGTGTGGTCTAGATCTACTCAATCTGTAAAGTGTCTTGAGATAACTTGTTATGATTTGATACTATAAATAAAATTGAATTGAATTGAATTCTCGTACCACCAGCGGACAGCACTTTATAAAATTTCGGTTTAAGTACCTACACCGGACGTGCAACTCATCCTCCCTACCTGTAAACAAAAGAAAACTAAAAGATTGTGCTCAGTGGATATGTAGCCTCCTGACTGGCAGATATTGAAATGATTTACCAGCTTTTTGAACTCTTCTTCAGCTTTTATTATCTGAATCTCCTGCCTTTGACTGTAATCTTAAATCTCGCTATTCCATTCTTTATTGTCATCATTTTTTATTTTCACCAAATTGAGTTTAAGCCTGTGATTATCTCTAATTATTTTTGTTATTCTGTTTTCGCCATATTGAGTTAATTTCATGTCCTATTTTTTTATTTTTATTTTTTATTGTAAATTACGTTGTAGTGACCAGGTGAGGTCAGAACCCCCCCTACAGGTTTCTGACCTCTCCAGCACACACTCTTTCTCTTTCAATGTAAAAAAACATATGCTGTGACTTTTGTTGTATTAGTTGTTTTTTATGAATGTGTGTAAACCCATAAACAATCAAACAAACAACCCATCTGGATCCTTTGACATTCTTCCTTCATAGTGGTTTTTAAATGTTTTGAATCCAATTGCTTCCACTATATATCAATGATCAATCTCTCCCTTCTAACTGGCTCTGTCCCCAGTCATTTTAAACATGCTATAGTCCAGCCTTTGCTGAAAAAAATAAAATAAATATAGACCTCACCCTTCCAGTGAATTACAGACCCATATCTTAGCTAGCTCTTGTGTCCAAACTGCTATCGTCACAAGTCGTCACAAAGCAGGTTTTAGAAATATATAACCTGTGTAAATCAGGCTGAAGAACAAACTCCACTTCTGAAATGTTTCCTGTGGGCACTGAACCTATCATGGACATGTTGGTTGAGCCAGAACACAACCAGAATGCACCGCAGCAGAGTATTGTGGACATTGGATGTTAATATGCAATAACCCACAGTAAAGCTGCAAAGAAATGTAATGTATTCATTGTATGTTGTGTTATAACCAGTTCACCTGTGTTGAGTACTTTTTAATGATGATGATGAATGATAAAGATGGTAATGCAGGAGAACGGGGTTGATCACAAATGCAGACAGTTGGAGGCAGCAGGAAGAGATTTATTGAGAATGGCTTACAGGCAGAGTTCAAACTGCAGACAGGTAACTGGTAGACAGAACACAGCACTGCAGCTATGATGAAAAGACAACAAAACAAATTTAGTCAGTAGTACATGTGGAGAGTGGCTGGGGAGGGAATGAGATGCTGGTGAGGAGGTGGGCAGGGAAGGCCAGGTTCAGCTGATTATTGAAGTGGGAAGAGGTGTGGGGGGAAGGAGAGAGTCAGGACATCTGGTGGATGGAGGGAGAAAGTCTGTAGGTAACATGGCATAAGGCTGAAGAGACACAGAGACTGGGACCAGGACAGTCTCACCCTCTCTCACCATTTGTCAGTGTTCCATTCAGATATTCTTCATATTGCAATGCTATGACTTAAAAACTGTTCTATTATTAAGTGCACAGATTTTTAAATGATCATCAGAAAATTTCCTTCGGGATTAATAAAGTATCTATCGATCTATCTAGACCATTTATAAAACGGTGCATTACTGACCTCTGGTGGCTGAAGAAGAGCCCCAACCAGCCTCTTCTGTTTGTAAGAGGTCAGAAACCTCATGGACAGTTTGAACCTGGCTAAAAATCAAGTCTCTGTAACACAACTGCAGCTGTGTTAACAGGTTTCTCATCTACATAATGTTTAAGTAAATTAATTATTGCTTAACGGGTAGTGTTTATCTCTACATTTATGTTTTCTTTTGTTCCCAGATGGTTTCTCTGTTTTGGATTTCACTTCATCCCAAATCTGAGTGAGATGTCTTCATTCCATAGAAACTGAGATCCTGCCGTATACAATGATGTTTAGAAAACCTTTGACAGATGCACCATTGCTGGTAAAATATTGTTATCACAGCAAGCTTTTATTATAATTCATACATCATATTGCTCCTCTCCAACATTTCTTTCTGTAATTCTTTTTACTTTAATTTGATCTTCCTCAATGTATGGGGTAAAGAAAAGATGGAGCTGTATTCGATATTAAGAAAAGTGAAAAGTTCCGTTACATTTCTATTTTTTTCTTCTTCATCTGACCACGGCTACACAAAGTGCAGTGAGATTTCGATCAGATTTCATTTCAACAGCTTTTATCCATGCATTTAATTTGCAGTAGGTTTGAATTTCAAACAGGCTTCACTGAGACAAACGTATTAATCTCCACAGATACTTGTGATGAGTGTCTTCAGAGGACATACCCTCACATGTCATCCAACAGAGTATCAGATGGGGAAGAAATGCTGTCCTAGGTGTCCTGCTGGTAAGATCTGATTGAATGTTTAAGGAATATTTCTACGTGGAGTATTTTGTTTTACTGCCAGGTGGCAACAATACTGACCAGAATCAACCAGCTGTGTGCAGACCAGTGGAGTCAGTCTGTTATGCTCTTGGTCATCAGTGTTTTAGACTCAGTAGATAATAGCATGTCATTGATTGGTTGATCTAAATTTTCCTTGATTATTCTCTCAGTATTTCTGAGGGTGAACTCTTTATCGATGTGTTTTCAAGCATTTCAGACAGGTACACTTATTATAGGCTGGATGAGGTTTTAAATGTGGCAAAAATGAATGTCAAGTCAAATCAAGTAGCCTACTTCCTGATTACACCATTTGATTACTTTTTACAGTTTGGTTTGAAGTGTCCTCCCTGAGTGTTAGGGCTGAGTGCATTATTTGACATACACATTATTAAATGTATGAAATTGGAATTCACATTGTTGAGCCCAAATGGCCAATAATATGTGCTGCACCACCATGTTACCTTTTATTTCTTTCGTGAGATATTGGATCATTGGACCTCTTTGGGCGTGGTACAGATATTTAAAGGAAAGCATTCCGACTGCACCTTGGCTAAGAAGATGATGGTTAAAAGATAAATATAAAATGCACTAACATGTGTCTCTTTGTAGTTTGGCTACAAGTTTGAAGCTAATGTACTTCTATGTGATTCATGCTGTTCTGAGTTATTACCTTCATAGTTGAAGGCATTTAGTTGAAGTCATTTTGGATAAAAGCATCTGAAACATGAAACAAAGACCAAAAACCAGACACTACGTTTTTTGTAAGAGGTCACAAACCAAAACTTTTGGATACCACTGGTTTAATTTGCAGAGACCAGTCAATAGACAGATCCCCAGTGAAGGGTAAAAGACTCAGAGGATACACCTGTGGCTCCTCATTTCAAGCTCCTCTGAAAGCCTCCTATTTCCTCACACCTTGGCTCCTCTGTGACATCACCCCCCCCCCCCTCAGTTATGGCCGACCTCAGTTTGATTTCTCATGAGCCTGATTCAGTTTATTTCCCTTTTGTTTGAACTTTGTACAGCAGTGAGGTGTAAAATGCATTTAGCACCACTTGAGGTATCAAAGTCCAGCGTTGTTGCTCGCTAAAGAAAATCAACAGCTCAAGCTGCATTAAAGCAGGTCTCTGCAACACAATTCTAGCTGTGTTAACAGGTTTCTCATCTAATCTCTACATGGATGGTATCTTTTTGGTCCTAGATGGTATCCTTGTTTTGGATTTGACGTCTCTCTTCCTCCTATATCTGACTGAGATGTCTTCAGCTCATAGAAACTGTGATCCTGCTGTATACAATGGCGTCTAGAAAACCTTTGACAGTTGCACCATTGCTGGTAAAATAATCTTATTACAGCAAGCTTTTATTATAATTCATTCGTCATATTGCTCCTCTCCAACATTTCTTTCTTTGTAACCCTTTTCACTTAATGATGGTCCTCGTCAATGTAGCTGTGGTAAAGAAAAGATGGAGCTACATTTAAAATTTAAACAAAAAAATAGGTGGAAAGTTCCTTTTAGGTTAAATGATGGAAATGTTTACAGTAGAAATGAAAGGCTAAGGATCTCACTCATTTCAGCTGTAGTGGATGTAGTTTTAATTAAATAAAATACAAGTTATGTTTTTGTACATTTAACTACAGCTACACAAAGTGCAGTCAGGTTTCTATCAGAGTTCATTTCAACAGTTTATATCATATATTTAATTTGCAGAATGTTTGAATTTCAACCAGTCTTCCCAAACGTTCTTACTTCACAGATACTTGTGATGAGTGTCTTCAGAGGACATACCCTCACATGTCCAACAGAGTATCAGATCGGGAATCAATGCTGTCAAATGTGTCCAGCTGGTAAGATCTGATTGAATGTTAAAGGAATATGTCTTCCACTAGGTGCAGACCAGTGGAGTCAGTCTTACTCCCATGGTCACAAGGGAAATGTATCGGTGAAGGACTTGCATCTGACTGAAGTTTTATTCCAGCAGTAAAAGAACAAGTAAAAATGTATAGATTATTTTGTATTTATTTATTTAAAAATACCAAATAAAGAGAATGACACTGTAGCAGACAGTAGTTCATGTCACTTTGCATACCAACATGTGCTTTAACCTCAAGATTATACATTTTAATTTAATAGAAACATTATATTGCATAAAATTAAATTATTGGTTTTCTTTTCAACAGGTAGTCGAGTTGAAAAAGATTGCACAGAGTTCAAACAGACTTCCTGTCTGCCTTGCACGGAGGGAACATTTATGACTCATCCTACTCATTTCATGAGGTGTTTGTCCTGTTTACGCTGCTATGCAGGTAGAATTCTGTTAATATTTTCAATTATTAGTAAATCTATGAAATTTAAAGAAAGTAAGTAGGCTTATTACTGCAGGTCCCACTGCTAATGCTGTGTAAGAACTGAGACAACTGGTGATTGGTTTAACAATGTCATTGTGAAGATGCAGAGAGTCATTTTGAAGAGTTTACTGCACTGCAGAATGACAGACTGCACGCAGAAACAAAGACCTCATGTCTTATAGAATACTGCAAGATCACTTAAGACTATGTTGTGTCATAAAACCCTTTCTCCACATAAGTAAAGACATTCTACATTGTGACAAGTTCTATATTTTGCAGTTAAGGTATTAGCTGTTAATGACAGCTTAGATTTTGGTGTACTCTGTAGTTTTATCAGTGGGACTTTTTTAGCATGTATGTAGCTCTCTAGTAGATTAGACAAAATAAAAGTCTCTCTCTTCTCTTCTCTCTTTATGTGTTGACAGATTTTGGTTTAAAGCTGAAGACACCATGTACGGCTACCTCAGATACAGTTTGTGAACCACTGGAGGGATTCTACTGTCTGTTCTTTATAGAGGACGGCTGTATGGAAGCACAGAAACACAGCAGCTGTCAACCAGGACAATATATCAGCCTAAAAGGTTAGTTTTCTTGTGCTAAATTTGAGATAATAGGTATAAAGTTTTAAATGAGAACACCAAAATTCTAACTTTCACTTTGGAAGCTACAAATTAACAACAACTAAACTGTTATTTTAACATACACGAACATCCTCTCTTATAGGAGCACAACATTTTGTGTGTGTTTCTCTTGAAATATCTGAGCACCCAGGGACAGTGTACCAACGGCCCAGACTGTAACAACTACAACCCTAAATTTGGCCTACTGCAACAATGTTGCAATCAAAAACCACGAGCACACAGACCAAGGGCAGGGAGATGGACATATACATATATTATCTACTTATATATGAATTTTGAATATATGCAATGAATATTTAGATTCAGACTATTCCATATATTCAGACTCTGCATTTTATATACACTACCAGTCAAAAGTTTGGGGTCACTTAGAAATTTCCATTCCACTCCATTATAGACAGAATACCAGCTGAGATCAGTTGCATTGTTTTTTTTTAATCAGGGCAGCAGTTTTCAGATTACATTATGTGCTTACATAACTGCAAAAGGGTTCTCCAATGTTTTCTCAGTTAGCCTTTTAAAATGATATCAGATTAGTAAACAGAATGGGCCTTTGGAACATTGGATGAATGGTTGCTGATAATGGGCAATGTAGATATTGCTTTAAAGATCAGTCACCTACTCAGATCAGCTGGTATTCTGTCTGTAATGGAGTAGAATGTAAATTTCTAAGTGACCCCAAACTTTTAACCGGTAGTGTGTGTGGTAACTTCCTGAACGGCATAGCAGTATATATAACAATAGTATATTAAAACATCTGGTATGATTTCTCCTTTACAGTGAATTCACATCCCATCTTGGGCTGTAGTAGAACATTTCATAATACCTCAAAGAATATCATGAGTAATTTTTCCTGAAATATAAAGAAATGTTTGGATGTATTTTACTGTCTGCTTCAGAAACCTCAACAATCAAAAAGTTTTTTTAAATCCACTGAAAGTCTGATGAAATGTAATGATGTCATACTGTATAATGATATGAATTTGTATTTGTAGGAACAGCATTAAGCGACACTGAGTGCTCTAACTGCAGTGATGGAACATTTTCAGATGGGACATTATTGACATCGTGTCAGCCACACACACAGTAAGTACAGCTTCAGATCAGACATGGACACACCTGAACTCTTCCAACAGCAGCATGGTTCCCTACACATGTTCCTGTCAAAATGTCCCTCTATCATTCCAGATGTCAATCATTGAATCTTCAGCTGATAAAACCAGGAACTGCTTCAACGGATGCTGAATGTGGAGAACAAAGTTCAGGAGCTGTGATCGGCATCGTGGTGCCTGTGATATGTTCAGTGGTGGCTGGAATATCTCTGCTGATTCTCAGAAAGAAGGGACGATGTAAAAACACAGGTATGATTGGTGTTTAGACAATTAAAACATTCATGTTTTTAATACATAATATAATTGTCTTTCAAATCATTAAGTTGTTGATTAAAGTTTTTTTCATTGGTAATGTTTTATTACAGAAAGAAAAAGAAGTGCAGACAATCCCCAACAGGTATGTTCTTTACTGTTATTACTCAGTCCATGTTACTGTATGTACAGTAGAACGTAGAAATGATTTTAGTAGTAGTAGTAATTAAATGATATCACTCTTTTATCAGTACTTCAAAAAGAATAAACATCGACATGAAGAAGAAGAAGAGCTGCAGGTAAGACAGTAGTGAATTCTTCATTTAAATGTTCATGTCTTTACAAATGTATAATATGTTTCTGTTTAAACTCAATTTATTTCTCTCCTCAGGGTGTGGCTGTGATAAATGAACACAGAGACAGTTCATCGGACACTGCAGAGGAAAGATCAGAACTCTTCACTTACTCAGTAAAACAGAAGTCTGCGTAGACCACTGCTTTCACACAAAAGTCGGGCAATGACCACATTTTCTAAAATCCATAAATATGCAGCCAGTATATTACTGTAAATTCAAATAAACTTTCTATTTACAGTAAAATACCTTACATTTAAAAACAGTATGCTTAGTGCAAATAAACAGTAGTTTACTGGCGAAGCTGCTTCCAGTGTATTACTGTAAATTTACAGTGAAATGTTTTACAGTGTAGAATATTTACAATGAAATGAAGTCATTCATTTGATTTTTCTGCAGATTTTTCACAGATTTTAAACAAATTAAACAAAAAGATTTTCATTCTAGATCACCGCTGAAAACCAAAAAGAAAAAGAATTCAGTTTGAGTCTGAGTTGTTTTGAAGGAAAAGGGAGTTTACGTTGGGACCTGTATGAAGAGTTTTGGTGGTTGGAGTGAGTTTTGGAGGAGCGATTCACTGTCTGTCCCGACACATTTTTGGTAATGCTGATTGTATGAAGAGTTTTTTAAAAAGTGGCTTCAGTATTGACATTCTTTTTAGCAATCGTAAAAAAAAACTAATGCTGGATGCATTTTTATGAATACTTTGGATTGGTTATGGGATGTAATATTTACAGTTCGAACATTATATTAAGGTAAATAACACAGGAGAAACTGCAATACTGCTCTGTTTCTCCTGTTTTTTTATTCTTAAAATACACAAGTATTGTATATATATTCTACATTAATTGAACGTTTTTGTTTATATTGAGAAAATCATTGTATTTCTTTTTTTTTATTGTTTCTTTTTTAAGCAAACTATAAAAGGAAATAAAAGTTTGGATTGTAGAGTTGGGCAGTGAGTGTTTCCATTACTATTACTAAAACATACTCCTTAAAAGATAAGTAGGCAATGCTTTTTAAAGAAAGTGAAAGTACCAAATAATATAGTTGAAAGGCTTACATAACTTGTCTACACACTAAAATGAAAGTTATTTACGCAGGAGAGGATTCATTTTTATTTATTTTTTTAAAGTAAGAAGGAAAAAGGTGTGACACAATTAGTTTTTAACCTTTATTTTTTACAGAAAGGACCATTTACATTTCTCTACAGATCTTGCAAGTACAGAACACGTGCAAAAGAGAACATAGAAAAAGAAACAATATAAAAAACTTTAATGTCACAGTTTTAACACTGTTACAGCTACTGGCTCCAGTTGGACCGAAGGACAAAAAAGCTACACGGGTCCAACTAGTTCAGTTGTAGTCCTTTCAGACTGATGTTGCGACATCACTGGTTCTGTCTGTGTCTGCTGTGTAACTGAATGGATTGATCTTTGGATTTCATCCACAATGGCTTCTCCTGCTGACCTGGGTAGGTCGCTGCTCTGCTTCACTATGAAAAAGAACCGTGAAAGGATGAACAATAGTTAGTATAATTACTCAATGAATACTATACAGGTAGTAATTTTATGAATACTATTAGGCTACCTTGGGTTAATTTGTGCATTCCTTGAAAATGTAATTCATTGCTAAGCCTAACTGTCCCATGTTGTGTCCCATTTTGACAATACTACTCACCCTACTTTATAATATATACACTAGCAAAAATTGCAAGTTACAGTTAAGTAAAGTAACATACTCTGCATTACTTGTGCTGTAATTATTTTACCCTGTTTAAATGAAAAAAATAACCAGCAGCTAATATTTCACATTAAATTGGATGGGACGTTAATGTTGACAGAGTATAGAAGAAATAAAAACCGGCATCATGGGGGATTCCTAAGGTAAGGTCTCAGTTATTTGTAATTATTCTCCTAACAACAGCCACCGCAGCATATCCCATAATTACCTAACTGACTAATTAATGCTACCTGGTGGACATTTAAGAGCTGCAGGGTTTTCCACAGTGTTTTATGGAGGTGGTGGGCCACCTCATCTTAATCAAAGACCACCTTTGTTACATCATCAAAATGAAAACAATAATCAACACGGAGCTTTGAGGGGGTTTCACACAGCTAATGCCAAGCATTTGATGAGTGTGCACTGTTTAGGCCATCAAAGACTAAAACTCAATTGATCAGCAGGTGTTAGTGAGGCCTAGAATAGGATTGTATTTAAACTTCACTGTAGCTGATTCTGGTTTCCAACTTCGCCCCAGGTATGCCTGTTAAAACAGGAACGGAGACAACTTCTCTCTTTTGCAGGGGCGGATCTACAGGGGGGCAAGGGCAAACAATTAATTTATATTAATTAATAATAAATAATAATTGTAGATGTAATCTTAGCCCCCTGCCCCTCAAATACTTAGCTACGTCCCTGTGTCAAACGTGCAGAGCAGCGTTCGCATGCTGGCTCGAACACAGGCGCAGTGTTGCCAACTTAGCGACTTTTCAGACCCCCTTAGTGACTTCTTTTCAAAAAAGCGACTAGCGACAAATCTGGCGACTTTCTGTAGAAAAGTCGCCAGTATTCACGCAAGGTATTTCCCTCCTGTGGCTGCCAAAACAGTCTCCTCTCTCTTCAGCCCCTCCCCTCTCTCCTCATGTGCAGCAGCACTGCACACACTGTGCAGGCAGGTAGAAGGGGAGGGGGGACAGGGTGCGGGGGCCGGTGTAGGTAGGAGAGACAGCGGCCTGGCCCTGGGCAAGCCAGCCTTCTTCGAGAATTCTTTATAGATATTTTTCCCTCCCTTTGTAGAATTTCTTCTTTTTACTTCAAAGATAGGCTACCTAAGTAATGATTATACGATCAAATAAATTGCTGTATTGAATTTGTGATTATTTGGCTAAAGATTTCTATTTCTTTCTATCTACCTTGCTGACACAACCACTAAGCTTTATGCAAATGAGTACGTAATGACGTCACAAATATGCAAATGAGCTATGAGCTAGCTATGATGACGTTAAATTTGTAATAAATGTAATGTATGCTAAAGACGAGTCAGCATCAACAACAGCGCGTCTATTACGTTAGCCAAAAGTAAAATCGCTCCCTCGTGATTTGTAAGAGCATTCTGCCCTTTGATTAGTTTTGATTTTAGTAAAGACAAGAACAGCATAATACAAAATATTACAAACTGGCATGTTTGAATTCATAACGTTTACAGAGGGTCGCCGTTTCTGTGGCGTTACGTTACAACACACACAGTGCTTGCTGAGACTGATCATATGTGATTAGTTAAGGAGTACTATAAAATCCACTTCCTCTCACATATCACGGCAATAAGTTCAGTCCCTCCAGAAAAACGCGATTATGTGATCGCATAATTCATTGCATAATCATAATCATATTTATGTGGGGGCCGCATGTTTTCAAGCCCCGCATATTTATGCGGGGCTTGCATGATTTCATAATCCCCGCATTTTCGTTGTAAAAAAGTCACATATATCTTAGCAGAAAGTTGAAAAATGTTGCGTTTACTTCACACAAGAGCAGCCATTTTCCCCTGTTGCCATGGGAACGTTATGAAGTGACGTAATTACGCGACATGAACATCATCGAAAAGCTGCAAACCCCCGCGATGAAGCCATGATGAAACCGCAGTTTTTGCAGGTTCCCACAATTTCATCGCATAAAATTGCATAAATATCCCGCATATTCCATCGCAGTTTTTAAGAAAACGTGCCGCATAATCAAGGATTTTTGCCCGCAACAATCACAAAAAAACTCAAGCTGCACAAATTAAAACAGGTTTCATCCTTTACTGTCAAACTGGGAAAACAACAAATACAATAGGATTAAGAAGGCCAGTCTAAACATAGCTGTTGTGTACATGTAATAAATCTTTTCTGATTTTATGTTTGTTAGGCTACTTATTAGCTACAGGGCCCCTACAGTGTAATGTAATACAAGGATAACCTGAGCTTTTCACATCTTGACTTTTGCAGGCCAGAGTAGCTGGAGATATTAGCTGAAGTGTAAAAGTGGGGATATTGCCAGCCAAGAAAATTCTGAGTAGTGCACAGGAGGAAGAGAAGGAGGGAAATGAAGAAGGGGAAGGCAGTAAACTGGAGAGACCAGGTGGGTCAGAGCAGGAGAAGACCACAGAAGGAGATGCAGAAATAAGTGAAAGAGAAGAGGGAAAGGAAGAATTGACTGTGAGGGATGAAGAGGAGGCTGCAGATTCAGAGAAAGGGACAGAGGCAGAGAGTGATCAGGAGGAGGCAGATGAAGATGACCCCCGGTCAGTTACCCTGGGCCAGGACCATATGGTTTGTTTATATTCTCCTTCCATAAATTGCGGTACAGTAGCATGTCATGTCATGCCACTGTCACTCAGTGACATGACATGTTTTCAGTTTTTGGCTATTTCCATTCGGTTGTATAGATTATAGGGTTAGATATGTAAAGATTTACATATATAAATAGATTATCTAATGATGTTTTACAGTTCCTCTATCATAGCATTTGTTTGACCTTTTGTTTGATCATAATTACTGATAAAATAAGACACATTCTGTTCTATTTGTCTGTATCAGTAAATATGATCAAGCCATTTAATTCAATTTCACCTAAATTCAATTTTATTTATAGTAACAAGAGTTCACTCTTCTCAAGACACTTTACAGATAGAGTAGGTCTAGACCACACTAATTTACAAAGACCCAACAATTCCCCCAAGAGCAAGCATTTGGTGCAACAGTGGTGAGGAAAAACTTCCTTTTGGGCAGAAACCTCCATCCATTTTTGTGTTGTCTGTATCTCACCAGATGTGTTTACAGCAGTGTATTCTAATCATTTTACAGATGTATGACTTGGACGGAAATAAAAAACCTCCATTCTAGCCTCTGTAACTCTGTGTCAGTAAGGCCTAGAATCACCTTGTAAGACACTTGTAACAAAAACTTGAGAGTGTTACCTTTCCAATGATACCAGGAACATCCCAGAGCGTCAAAGTATATGGGAGCTGTACCACTTTTAATTTGGGTATGACGTTTAGACCAAGAAGCATGGAATTTCAAGCGTTTCTTCAGCCACTTCTTTCTACAACAGTTGAGAACCCTTTTGCAGTTATGTAAGCACATAATGCAATCTGAAAACTGCTGCCCTGATTAAAAAAACAATGCAACTGATCTCAGCTGGTATTCTGTCTGGAATGGAGTGGAATGGAAATTTCTAAGTGACCCCAAACTTTTGACTGGTAGTGTATATAAAATGCAGATTCTGAATATATGGAATAGTCTGAATCTAAATATTCATTGCATATATTCAAAATTCATATATAAGTAGATAATATATGTATATGTCCATCTCCCTGCCCTTGGTCTGTGCGCTCGTGGTTTTTGATTGCAACATTGTTGCAATAGGCCAAATATATACATTCACCTAAAGGATTATTAGGAACACCTGTAAGATTTCTCGTTAATGCAATTATCTAATCAACCAATCACTTGGAAGCTGCTTCAATGCATTTAGGGGTGTCGTCCAGGTCTAGACAATCTCCTGAACTCCAGACTGAATGTCAGAATGGGAAAGAAAGGTGATCTAAGCAACTTTGAGCGTGGCATGGTTGTTGGTGCCAGATGGGCTGGTCTGATTATTTCACAATCTGCTCAGTTACTGGGATTTTCACGCACAACCATTTCTAGGGTTTACAAAGAATGGTCTGAAAAAGAAAAAACATCCAGTATGCGGCAGTCCTGGGGGGCGAAAATGCCATGTTGATGCTAGAGGTCAAAGGAGAATGGGCCGAGTGATTCAAGCTGATAGAAGATCAACTTTGACTCAAATAACCACTTGTTACAACTGAGGTATGCAGCAAAGCATTTGTGAAGCCACAACACACACAACCTTGAGGTGGATGGGCTACACCAGCAGAAGACCCCACCGGGTAACACTCATCTCCACTAAAAATAGGAAAATGAGGCTACAATTTGCACGAGCTCACCAAAATTGGACAGTTGAAGACTGGAAAAATGTTGCCTGGTCTGATGAGTCTCGATTTCTGTTGAGACATTCAGATGGTAGAGTCAGAATTTGGCGTAAACAGAATGAGAACATGGATCCGTCATGCCTTGTTACCACTGGGCAGGCTGGTGTTTGGTGGTGTAATGGTGTGGGGGATGTTTTCTTGGCACACTTTAGGCCCCTTAGTACCAATTGGGCATCGTTTAAATGCCACAGCCTACCTGAGCATTGTTTCTGACCACGTCCATCCCTTTATGACCACCATGTACCCATCCTCTGATGGCTACTTCCAGCAGGATAATGCACCATGTCACAAAGCTCGAATCATTTCAAATTGGTTTCTTGAACATGACAATGAGTTCACCGTACTAAAATGGCCATCACAGTCACCAGATCTCAGTTCAGTTCAGTTCAGTTCAATTTTATTTATATAGCACGTTTAAAAACAACCATAGTTGACCAAAGTGCTTAATAAAGTTCAAAATCAAAGAGATAATATACACAAACAATACACAGTATACAATACAAAATAACCAACAGCACAACAACAAGGTCAAGATATCAAAGCTCAACTTGATTTGAAAGCCAAAGCATAGTAATGGGTCTTAAGCAAGGACTTGAATGTTTCAATGGTCTGAGCTGTTCTTACATTAATAGGTAGACCATTCCAGAGGTTTGGAGCAGCCACTGCAAAGGCTCGGTCACCTTTATTTTTTAACCTGGATCTGGGCACATCGAGGAGCATCTGATTGGAAGACCTCAGTGCTCTGACAGGTGTGTGGACATGTAAAAGCTCTGATAAATAAGAAGGCGACAACCCATTTAAGATCTTGAAAACAATTAATACAATTTTAAATTCGATCCTGAAACAAACAGGAAGCCAGTGGAGCGTGGCCAAAACCGGTGTGATGTGGTCGCACTTTTTAGTCCCAGTTAAAAGTCGAGCTGCTGCGTTCTGGACTAACTGTAACCGACCAAGGGATGACTGATCCAATCCAACATACAAAGAGTTACAGTAATCTAAACGGGACATAATAAATGCATGTATGACTCTTTCAAAGTCTTTGCGTAGCAGGTAAGGCTTAACCTTAGCCAATAGTCTCAGCTGAAAGAAACTGGTTATAACAACAGAGCCTATCTGTTTATCAAATTTGAAAGCACTGTCAAAAATCACACCCAGATTCTTGGTAAAAGGATCTCAACCCAATAGAACATCTTTGGGATGTGGTGGAACAGGAGCTTCGTGCCCTGGATGTGCATCCCACAAGTCTCCATCAACTGCAAGATGCTATCCTATCAATATGGGCCAACATTTCTAGAGAATGCTTCCAGCACCTTGTTGAATCAATGGCACGAAGAATTAAGGTGGGAAAGGGGGTCAAACACGGAATTAGTATGGTGTTCCTAATAATCCTTTAGGTGAGTGTATATATATCTTCATTTTTTGCTCATATTCTTTAATGTACTTTATTTTGATACTTCAACCCATATTTTTTTACTATGGTTAGGTGTGACTGTATCTGTGAAAGATTTCTACTTGAATTGTCCAACATTGAGTAGTTTGTCACTGTAATATTCTTTATATGTGTTCTAAATAAAGATTTAAAAAAAAGAAGAAGAAGAAAAAAACGACCGACACATCTCTGCTGATTGGTTGAAAGGGTTTTTGGCAGCTTGTCAAAGACTGAGGGAAGAGGAGGAAGGAGGACATATTGGAAGAGAACAACGAAAAAACAATAAACGAGGACAAATTGAACTACTAATGAAACACAGGTGAGTCTCGATATTTTCTATAAAGATGGTAACGCGCTACATCACTTCTGATGCCAGTTGTTGTTATGGTTACTGCTAGATATGTTCTGGATTATCGGCCAGTCTACCAGAAGTTAAAGTGAAAGTAGAAGTCCTTTAGGAGCGGGCTAGTCTCTTTATATTAAATGGAAAGATACACCTGGAACAAAAAACAGCAGAATGAATCCGCTTCTACTGAAGAAATCTTGAATTAATAAACATTACGTCGAAATGTAGTCCTTATGGTAGGTTACACAAATAAGGTGATGTCCTCATGGGGGGGCACATCTAAAGTGACACCGACCGTACTGTAATGAAGGTAACGTATTGTTTAATAAGTCTATATGACTGGATCCTAGGTCAGTGGTATTAATTGTTGTCAAATTAATACAGGAATAGTCAGTGTCAGGGGAGGGAATACATTTGAAACAGGTGTGTCGAGTCAAGTTGAAAGATTTCGTTTTGATAACCATTGTAGCTGTGCTGTAGCCCACAGGTTCTCAAACTGTGACTCAAGTAGATAGATTGATACTGTAGATGGATTTTATGGATCCCAAATTAGGAAATTACTGTTACAAGGAGCCACGTACAAGGACATACACACATACTCACTCACACACACACAGAAAAAACAAGAACTATACTAGAAATAATAAATCAGATAAAAGCATTCAAAATCTTTCTCCATGTACGTCTATGAGAAAAAGTCTTTAATGGCCCCATGGCATCATGTACGGATTGGGTAGTTACAATTCCTGTCGACCTCCTGGGGGCTTGAGGCAAAGATACTACAAGCTGACTGTTGCGCCATTTCATTTTGACGGAGCAGATATATATATATATATATATATATATATATATATATAGGGCAAGCCCCCCAGCTTTGCTCCATTTCAGCCAATAACATAAACTATAAATAATACATAAGCTGCTTTGTTGGGTTCATAGATTTTGACAGATACCTCTACCTGAGGTAGAACAAAACACAACACAACAATACAACCATGTTTTTTCATAATTTTGATACGTCCCCTTCATGAAATAGATGGTTGTAACAAAAATATTTTATACCGCAAAATACAGCAAAAAGTGCTGAAATTAATCAATATATTGACTCACTCCATCGGTAAAAAAGTGGCAAACTCTTTGGTTTTCCTTAAATATTTTTAGGCACTTATTATGAATGAGGTTCTAAATTTGAGTTAAATTAAGTCAAATAAAGTATCCTATTTCCTGATAACACCACTTGATTCTTAATCGAGGTATGGCAGCAAAGTCCAACAACATCTCCAGCTACATTCCAGCAGGTCTCTGCTGTGTGTAGTGTAATCTCTACATGGTTGTCTTCTTCTTGTTTCCAGATGGTGTTCCTGTTTTGGATTTGACGTCTCTCTTCCTCCCAAATCTAAGAGAGATGTCTTCAGTCCATAGAAACTTAGATCCTGCCGTATACGATGATGTTAAGAGAACATCTGACAGTTACATCATTGCTGGTAAAATAATCTTATTACAGCAAGCTTTTATTATAATTCATTCATCATATTGCTCCTCTCCAACATTTCTTTCTTTCTTTCTTTCTTTCTTTATAAGCCCTTTGTCACACCGCGGTCACGGAAGGCTTGTATCATGTGGATGCGTCAACAGTTTTGTTGTCATTACTTAGAATTCCTCATGGGGCCGCAGAAACTACGCACTATAGCTTTAACTCTGATTCAACCGTATTGCGGCGTGAGAGTCCCGTTAACATTACTGGAAACAGGAAACATCACTGTCTCTATCACTGCAACAAAAAAGTTTTAAACACTATGAAGGTAATAATAATAATATTAATACATTTTATTTGTAGAGCACTTTTCATTGACAAATCAATCCCAAAGTGCTACAGGAGAAAAACAGGGTAAAAAGCAAAGCAAAGAAATAAAGATAAACAATAACACAAATAGAGATTTACGAGAAAGCTTGCTAAAAAAGAATTTTTAGAAGGTTTTTAGGCCCTTGTTGAAAGAGTCGGTGGTTTGTGGAGCTCTCAGGTGGTCTGGGAGGGAATTCACAGGCAAGGAGCAGCTGAGTAGAAAGCCTGATCCCCCATGGTGCTGAGTTTGGTCCTGTGGGGGTGAAGAAGGACTTTGTTTCTGGAGCGGAGGTTACGTGAGGAGGTTTGTGGTGTGAGTAGTAAGGCATGGATACCCGGCCCGAGCCCGACGGTACCCGACGGGCCGGGCCGGGTTCGGACAGATATTTAGAAATGATGGTCGGGTTCGGGCCGGGCTCGGTCACATCAGCGTGATAAGGCATTTGTTGTAAAATGGTGCTGCGGCTCCTTTTAAGAGAGCTCAGTGTGTGTGTGTGTAAAGTGGGCAGAAGAGAGATAGAGAAAGATGAAGCAGACGTGTAGATGCGACCGGAGCAGAGTTGGTGGAATAAGTTTAAGTTTTGTACACAGTGTGTGCGGTGTCCGAGATAAACCCCAGACTGAAAGCCAAGTTCATTCATCTGCTCAACAGAAACGGGATTTTAACCCCAACGTTATATAACGTCGGCCCTGGAGGTAACGAGTCTCCCCTGGTTTTCTGATCACGGTCGGAATCGAAGCGATCAGGAAAGGTTAACACATTGAACATTTTAAATTAAACAGCTTATTAACGTGCGCTTGTTCCCCCGTGTGCGCTGATGCGCTCATCTGTTGACATTTCCGAATGCCTTCCAGTTACTTAATAAAAGCGGGCTTTCCACACAAACAAACGTACATGTGTCATTAGTATGAGAAAAAAAAACAACGGGATTTTAACTGTGTCGGGCTCGGGTCGGCTCGGACATAAATATAATGCCTGACGGGCTCGGGCCGGGTTCGGTCACGGCTCTGTCGGGCTCGGGCCGGGTTCGGACGGAAAAATTCGGCCCGATCCAGGCTCTAGTGAGTGGCTCTTTAAAGCAACACTATGTAACTTTTCCTGTTTCAGTCCCCCTGCAGGTTGGAGGCAGAATTGTCCCATTATGTCTCATTGGAACTACAGATCCGCTACCCGATCTGGCAAACTTGCATAGTGTGGTTATATCCGGTAGAGAGCTGGTAAGCGAATGCAGAAGTGCCATTCACCCTGTTACAAGTTGATGAACCACTGAAATGATTTTGGAAACATTATTTTGTTTTTATTGCTTTAAGTAGGGAGGGGCGTTACCATGGATGCACTGATGGGTGAGTAGGGAGATTTTGAACTCAATCCTGTATGAGACAGGAAGCCAGTGGAGTGAGTGAAGGATGGGTGTGATATGGTCGTACTTTCTTATCTTCATTAGGATCCTAGCTGCACTGTTTTGGATGTGTTGTAATTTTTTAAGTCCCGCTGAGGAGAGCATTGCATCGCAGCCAGTACAAAACAAAACGCAAGCACTTAACTGCCCATGTGTTTGTGTAACAATTGACCCTTTGCACGTGACGTCACGCTCCACTCTCGCGAATTATGAATGCCATGACGGACGGTGGAAGAGCTATATGCTGTAGATGGACGGCAAGCTAAACTCGTACGTTTTCGTTCGTGTTTGTGTTCTCACATTCACAATGTGCAGAGTAATCCTCACCAACACAAGCATGTGTATGTATTGCCTTTCTGTTTCAAATGGAAATGAAATGATAAATAAAATGATCCTCAACCAGCTTGCTGCCGTGCTAACCAGCTAACAGGTCCAACCCGATGATGACCCACATAACTAGCTAACATCGGTTATTCACTGACCTAGCTACATATCCAAAAAAGAAAGCCGTTCCATTGATTCATTTAACTTAACACACATACAAAAAATATCGGTTAAATTAAAGATGACATGGCACGGAAACTAGCTTCAAAAACGAGTTAAATGCGGGTCTGCGGAGCTCCTACCCCGGCTAGCTGACGAGCTAGCTGCAGCTAGCTTTGGACGGCTCGCTAGCTGCTGCCCATCGCGTCGAAATATCCACCGGTCAAATCTAAACATAGGCTACGCAGCGAATATAATCACAGATAAGAAGATGGCTAGATGTTACAAGTATGTGTGGTTACTACTGATCATAGACACTCCGTGATTTACTGCATGGATTAACGTGTGATAGATAATTAATAACTGCACTTCCAAGAGCTGGGATGTGTTCAGGCATCCATTAGCTAGGAAGTTGCATTGGCACACCCAGTGAACAACGGTATGGGTAGCCACGACCGACCATGTCCTCTAAAAACATGGGCTACGTGTTATATAAATCTTTACTTAAGGAGAATTCCGGTCAATTTTTATGTTAGTCTTGATCGCTATGCTACGCGAGTACTTTCAATAGAAAAAACCCCGACCCGAATCAGTGCAGGTAACACGGAGAAGCTGCAGCTACGTACTACAAGCGTCCACTGAGCTAAAACGGCAGTGGTCGGGGCCTTTGTGCCTCTTAACAGACACAAAATGCAATTAATATGTCTGTGCCACATGAACAGGGCCCTTACGTGTCAACAAGATGCGTTTTCAACTCAGACATTGTTTAAATTCACCTACCCTGGTCCCTGTCTCGATCCTGCTGGTAGCTAGCTTGCCCTGCTAGCTGATAGCCGTTAGCTGCTAGCTGCCGTCCGGTGAGTGCCGTCCAGCTACTACCACACTACTGTTTTTTTTAGGGGGGGAATAAACTTCAAGACGTGACATGACCTGTCCTCTGGAGGACATAGCCACACTACCGCCGCTCCGCGGATTATTATTGGGATGATTATTACAGAAGCCTGTCTGAATACACTCACCGGAGGGCAGCTAGCAGCTAACGGCTATCAGCTAGCAGGGCAAGCTAGCTACCAGCAGGATCGAGACAGGGACCAGGGTAGGTGAATTTAAACAATGTCTGAGTTGAAAACGCATCTTGTTGACACGTAAGGGCCCTGTTCATGTGGCACAGACATATTAATTGCATTTTGTGTCTGTTGAGAGGCACAAAGGCACTCTAAAACTTGCCCCGACCACTGCCGTTTTAGCTCAGTGGACGCTTGTAGTACGTAGCTGCAGCTTCTCCGTGTTACCTGCACTGATTCGGGTCGGGGTTTTTTCTATCGAAAGTACTCGCATAGCTATAGCGATCAAGATTAACGTAAAAATTGCCCGGAATTCTCCTTTAAGTAAAGAATAGATGTTAATACAAAATAAACCCTAGATTGATGTCTTATCTTTGCCATTATGAGGTACCTCCCCCCACCGTTAGCGTAGCATCAGGTACCGCTAACCCAGCCAGCTACAAAGAACTGGTTGGCATCCACACTTTTAAAAGCTTTGAGATCAGCACCAGTATATGGGGATACCCCGTTTACCACATAGTGGAACAGATCGTGTGGTCTTAAGTCGGGCAGACTCTGTGATTTAATGAGGTCCGTGAAAACGGAGGGATAACGAATTAAGGGTCTGTATCCAATCCTGCTATCTCCAACTTCTCCAAATACTGCTCTTTGTGAGCACCTACCAGATGCCCTACCTCGACTGATAACGGCACGACAACTTGTTGTTCAATAGAAGAAGCCATATAAAGCCACAAATACAGTTTATTTAGTGTTATGTATTTCAAACTGATTGAAACTATGAAACTTTCCGATCGTCCACTACTGTTTAGCCTGTGCTTCCGCCATCCGTCATGGCGCCGTCACGTGGTCGTGTGACGTGTTTGCAAAGGGTCAATAGGCAAAGTCCCTTCAACTCTTGCTTCGTCTCTTTTCTTTTTCTCTGCTGCTTTCCGTGCTGCCTTCACATGCAGTCGTAAATTTAGACAGATTTCTATCAATGAATTGTGTTGTATGTTAACCAGGCTTCTCCTCACAGATACTTGTGATGAGTGTCTTCAGAGGACATACCCTCACATGTCGTCCAACAGAGTATCAAATGGGGGGTCAATGCTGTCCTAAGTGTCCTGCTGGTAAGATCTGATTGAATGTTAAAGACATATTTCTTTGTGGAGTATTTTGTTTTACTGCCAGACGGCAACAATACTGACCAGAATCCACCACTTGTCTGCGGACCAGTGGAGTCAGTTTTACTCCCATGGTTGGTGCTGTTTATGTTCACAAGTAAAATGTGCTGAAGTTTTATTCCAACAGTAAGCAACAAGCAGGAATTATTATTCTTTATTATTATTGTTATTAATAATAATAATACTAATAATAATAATAATGTAGACAGTAGTGCATGTCACGTGGCCTAACAACATGCACTCTACCCTCAAGATTATGCATTTTCATTTAATAGAAACATTATATTGTATGAAATTGAATTATTGGTTTTCTTTTCAACAGGAAGTGGAGTTGACAGCCATTGTACAGAGTGGAGAAGTACTTTCTGTCGGGGTTGTGACAAGGGAACTCCTTTCATTAAGTGTTTTCCCTGTGTACGCTGTAATTCAGGTAGACTTCTGTTAATATTTCCTAATTGTTAGTTAAATGTATGACTAAGCCTAGATTTAAAAGCAGTAAGTAGGCTTATTACTGCACGTCCTGTTAGTGCTGTGTAAGAACTGAAAAAAAACTGAACTTGTGAAGATGCAGAGAGTCATTTTGAAGAGTTTACTGCACTGCAGAATGACAGACTGCACGCAGAAACAAAGACCTCATGTGTTATGAAATACTGTGAGACCAGTGAAGACTATTTTGTGTCATAAAATCCTCTTTTCACATAAGTAAATAGCAGTCGACATGATCAAAAGTCTTTCTGCAGTTAAGATATTAGCTGTTGGTATCAGCTTAGACTTCTATTCTCTGTTTTTATAAATGGGACTATTTTAGCATGTAGCTCTATAGTAGAAGAGACAAAGTACATATATGTAACCTCTTTATGTGTTGACAGGTTCTGGTTTAAAGATAAAGACAGCATGTACGACTACATCAGATACAGTTTGTGAACCACTGGAGGGATTCTACTGTCTGTTCTCTTCAGAAAACGGCTGTGTGGAAGCACAGAAACACAGAAGCTGTCAACCAGGACAATATATCAGCCAAAAAGGTTAGTTTATTATGTTGACTTTGAGATTATAGGTATAACTTTAATTTGAAATGAGAACACCAAAGTTCAGGGGAAATAACCTTAATGAACTTCAGAAGAGTCTGAGAAGAGAAGAGACTGGAATGAGTCGTTTTTCCTGAAATATGAAAAGCTTGTGAAAGATTATATTTTGAGACTTGAAACAAAGAAATGTTGTATATAATAATAATGTATTTTTAACTGTCTGCTTCAAAAATGTCAACAATTAAATAGTTTTTTAAATCCACTGAAAGGAAATCAGACAGATCTGATGAAATGTAAAGATGTCATATAACACGTTGTTCTCTTCACTAATATATAAACTGAACTGTATCATCTGTACAGGAACAGTATTAAAGGACACTGAGTGCTCTGACTGCAGAGATGGAACATTTTCAGATGGGACATTATTGACATCGTGTCAGCCACACACACAGTAAGTACAGCTTCAGATCAGACATGGACACATCTGAACTCTTCCAACAGCAGCATGGTTCCCTACACATGTTCCTGTCAAAATGTCCCTCTATCATTCCAGATGTCAATCATTGAATCTTCAGCTGATAAAACCAGGAACTGCTTCAACGGATGCTGAATGTGGAGAACAAAGTTCAGGAGCTGTGATTGTCATCGTGGTGCCTGTGATATGTTTAGTGGTGGCTGGAATATCTCTACTTGTCGTGTTGATTCTCAGAAAGAAGGGACGATGTAAATACACAGGTATGATTGGAGTTTAGACAATTAAAACATTTCTGTTTTTAATACATAATATAATTGTCAGATCATTATGTTGTTGATTGAGGTGTTTTTCACTGGTAATGTTTTATTACAGTAAAAAGGAATGCAGACAATCAACAACAGGTATGTTCTTTACTGTTATTACTTAGCCCATGTTACTGTATGTATTGTAGAAAGTTGGAATGATTTTAGTAAATTAGTAGTTATTAAATGAGATCTCTCTTTTATCAGTACTTCAAAAAGAATAAACATCCACATGAAGAAGAACAGCTGGTAAGACAGTAGTAAATTCTTCATTTAAATGTTCATGTCTTTACAAATGTATAATATGTTTCTGCTTAAACTCAATTTATTTCTCTCCTCAGGGAGTGGCTGTGATAAATAAACACAGAGACAGTTCATAGGACACTGCAGAGGAAAGTTCCAGGTTCAATTAAATCCAGTCGGATGCTGACACATTGTAAGTTGTACAGACATTAATCAGTCCAAGGTGAATTTTGGGCCCTGTGCTCCAAAGTGAACACCTGCTGGTCTGCAGCCTGCATCACTATCTTACAGAGATGTTACTGGACAGAGACTAGTCAGTCTGGAGTAACAGCTTGGAGCAAGTCAGGGACTAAGTATGTAACGGCTCCAGGCTCTTCACTCATAACTTCTGCTCCATCTCTCTCACCTGTACATGTTGCTGCTTGTACAGTGAGCTCTCCTTGTGTGGAACACCTTAAAGGCCAACATCTTCCCATCCCTGTCATTACAAGCCACAGATCACACAGACATCATGTGTCTGAAGGCAGGTATCATCAGAGATCAAACACCTGGCCCCTGCCCCCGCGGCCTCTTGCCTCTACTGAAGCCACTCCTGACCAAGCTTCTGTCAGGACGGCTCTGCTCAATGCTCGCTCCCTTACCCGCAAGACATTTCTTCTCAAAGATGTATTTTTTTTAGGGAAAATTTGGATTTTTGGATCCTTACTGAAACCTGGTAGAGGAATACCGAGTATTCGTCCATCATCGAACTTTGTCCTGCAGACTTTAACTTCATCAGGACACCGAGGCTGTCAAGCCGTGATGGTGGTCTGGCAGTGATTTTTAGAAATGGTGTAGAAATCGGTTGGCCTCTCAAAGTCCAACCCCACGTCCACGTCGTGAGAGGCGGTAACAGCTATAAGTACGGGATTGCCAGGCTGGGTGAAGTATGGAGGGAGGCCACTGAGGCCACCCGGGCCGTTACGGTAGCCATGAAGGCCTGCCTGGACCCACCCAGAAACACGCTGGCAAACGTGGCTCCGGTGAAGCTAGGCGGGCCAATCACCCGCCTAGTGGATAAACATGATTACAGAAACCTTCATGGATAACATTCAGCAAGGTTTGGAAGTAGAAGGTGTCTCCCCCCAGACAAATATGACGCTGGAAAACTCAAGCCGGAAGGACGTTGCTCAGCTGACCCCCCTTTTTACAACCAAAAACAATACAAAGATAGGCTCATGGAACGTTAAAACGATGTACCAAGCTGGTAAAGCATCTCAGATAGCAGCGGAAATTAATCAGTACAACCTCTCCCTAATAGGACTCAGTGAAACTAGGTGGACTCAATCAGAAAAAACTCAACTTTCTAGTGGAGAAACAATAATATACGTGGGACACGACCAGCATAATGCCCCACATACAGAGGGAGGAATTTTTTGATATTACTGAGCTTTTTAACTTTATACAACATGTTTCTGAACCCACACATTTAATACATTTTATGTAAGATGGGGACATTGCAAATTAATGAATCTATGCCCCATAAAAAAATGTTGTCTTCCCAGCTTAAAATCTAGGTTTCAGTGTGCGGGGATACTCTGGACTTAGTTTTTTCACACTGTCTTACTATTCATGATGTCTGATCATAAGTGTGTTCTTTATAATTTGTCTTGTTTTATAGATCTCCTGAGTGCCGAGAAAGGCGCCTTTAAATAAAATATTACTATTATTATTATTATTATCTAATGCCCCATAAACATATTTTTGCAGGCGCATCATTAATCAGAGTACAGTTGAAAATTCCACTGTCTTATTTGTCCCTGAGTTGTCAAACTGTAGTGATGTGGAGTAGCTCCATTTCACTCTAGACTAAGATCCTCTGTTAAGTCTTCACCTTAGATAAATAAGTAAATTCACAATTTGGACTTCTCCTGTTTGATTAGAGGACATCTCCAAATCTAATTGTTAATGAAAAATGTGGTTGGAGAGAACAAATAGATTATGTGTAAAAAATAAATAAATAAATAAATAAATAAAAATAAAAAAAAAATATCAAAGTCTGTAGGAATCATTAGGAAAATTAGTCCACTTCTTAATAGATCCTGTTTATTGACATTATATTATAGTTTAACCATCAGAGGATGAAAGACGCACCGACACGTTCAAACGATATTTTCTACTCTTACTTAAAAAGAAATATTACTAAATGTTATTTCAGACATTTCTATACTATTTTTGTCATATATTAACAGTACTTTGTGAACCTATGACTTTGGTAAACTCCTTTCAAGCACCGAAACAATTTGTACAACACATCATAAGTTAAGGTTTGTTTTCAAAAGAGATTTGAGGAATTTCAAAAAGTCAACATCAACGTTTCAGCTTCAGCGCCAAATAATCTCTTTACACATTGCTTTGGGACAGATTTGGGTCTTACTGTGCTGAAAGCTGAATTTGTTCTGAACATTTTGATGTTAAACACATTGGGATCCGTTTCCTCTTCTTCAGCTTTTATTATCTGAATCTCCTGCCTTTTTCTGTATTCATAAGTCTTGCTATTTCATTCCTTTATTGTCATAATTTTTTATTTTCACCAAATTGAGTTTTAGCCTGTGATTATCTCTAATTTGTTATTTTATTTTCGCCATATTGAGTTAATTTCATGTCCTATTTTTTATTGTAAATTATGTTCTAGTGACCTGGTGAGGTCAGAACCCCCCCTACAGGTTTCTGACCTCTCCAGCACACACTCTTTCTCTTTCTATGTAAAAAACATATTTTTTTATGAATGTGTGCAGACCCATAAACAAAATGCTGTGTGTATATGTTTATATTTATATTGTGTATATACTTTTTATCCTTCTTATATTTAGAGTATGTGTAACATACACCAACAACACCATGACAAATTTCTTGTATGTGTAAAAAATGTACTTGGCAATAAAGCCCTTTCTGATTCTGATCAATCTCTCCCTTCTAACTGTCTCTGTCCCCAGTCATTTTAAACATGCTATAGTCCAGCCTTTGCTGAAAAAAATAAATAAATATAGACCTCACCCTTCCAGTGAATTACAGACCCATATCTTAGCCACCTCTTGTGTCCAAACTGTTATCGTCACAAGTCGTCACAAAGCAGGTTTTAGAAATATATAACCTGTGTAAATCAGGCTGAAGAACAAACTCCACTTCTGAAATGTTTCCTGTGGGCACTGAACCTATCATGGACATGTTGAGTGAGCCAGAACACAACCAGAATGCACTGCAGCAGAGTATTGTAGACACTGGATGTTAATACGCAATAATTACCCACAGTAAAGCTGCATATGTAATGTATTCATTGTATGTTGTGTTATGGAAAGTTTAGCTGGGGAATTTTGGAAACATTCCAATTTTCATCACTATGCGAGAACAGGACGACATCCTGTTGGGGGATACCAACAGGATGGGTTGGTATCCTGTTGGTATCAAATACCAACGATGGGAGCAGCAGGACGCAAAAAACTAAAGTTACTGTTGCACTAGTCTGGACATCTTGCCGTGCCAACCTTGCAATAAAGGTTCCTATTGCTAAATGCCATCTATATACATGTGATGTCAGCTTACTAATTGATTGCGGGTTTTGTGTAGATTTGGACTTTTATACGTTTATTCCACTTTGTTTAAACGGCGAAGTGGAGAGGCCTCAATCACCTGTTTGGAGCTGGCTGGTGAATGTGACGCTCATATCGGCCTTGCTGGATACACCGTGAAAAAATAAACGTGTTTTGGAATATAATGTTCAGCTTCGGCAGCTTTACCTATGTGCTAAAATATACAATGACGAAGCCTAGTGACGAGTCCATAGCAACCAGTGTTGAATTTGTTATAGCCTATATCCCAGTGTCCTTTGCTGAATGGTCTCAATGTTTTATTGTTTTATTTCATATGAATACTAGTTTACTAGAGGAGTAACTTAGTATCTGAAGTAATGCAGTAATGCAAACTTGCACGCAAGGGGAGGGTCATGCCTCTTTTTCAAATCATTTTGGAGGGTCATAGGAACATTATTACTGATGAGGGGAGGGTCACCTCTTTTTAGGTTAGAGGCCACGAAACTCCTCCGGTGGCACCTTAATTGAGTAACGAACAGTCCCTAAAGATTTCTTAAAGAAGGCTGGCTTGCCCAGGGCCAGGCCAGATCAGCTGCGTCTTTCTCCTGTCGCATCCCGCTGTCTCTCCTATCTACACCGGCCATAACTACACTGTCCCTTCTCCCCTTTCTGCACTGTGCGCAATGCTGCAGCACATGAGGAGAGAGGGGAGTGGAGGGGCTGCTCCTCTGCTCCTCACAAAACAGATTCAGAGAGAGGTGACTGTTTTGGCGGCCACAGGAGAGAAATACCTTGCGTGCTCGCTGGAAAATACTGGCGTCTTTTTTACAGAAAGTCACCAGATTTGTCGCTAGTCGCTTTCGTGAAAAAAGTTACTTAGAGTTAACTCGCTATGGGGATCTGAAAAGTCGCTAAATCTAGCGACATAGTCGCTAAGTTTGCAACACTGTTTTCATGGAGACAGATGATGTGTGCATGGAGGAGAGGGGCTGTGTATGTGTGTGTGTAGAGTAACAGAGAGACGGAGGAGAACAGGGAAAGGAAATGCAGCTGAACTAAACGCAATGTGTGGCGGTCGGTGTTGATTGTGTGGCGCACCGCCACAAATAAGTCTGTGTGTCGGAAACACTGACAACAACCTCATCGTGAAGTTTGTTGACAACACCACAGTGGTCGGAATCATAATTAAGGCATTAAGATCAATTACCAAAAGGTGTTTTTTTTATTCCTCTTTTTAGTCAACTTTAGCATGGGTTCATAAACTTATGAGCACAACTGTTCCTGAGGTCACAACACAGACGATCACATGAAACCTGGATCATAGTGGCACACTTGAGACATCTTTGCTGCATTATTCATACTGCAACTGTTTTAGTAATTAACTAATCATTATTTTATTATAAAGCAAAAACTCCAAACTTGTTTCTGTATCATTAGAAAAACTGATATCACAATGCCAATCCCCAAAACAACAGGTTCAGAAAACAGTGGCTGTCATGACAATTTTAAGAGTTGTAATCTTAAATCAATTGTAAAGTACTTAAAAACAAGATTTTAAAACAACTGTGTATCCATTTCATTTCATTTCTTTATTTATCTCGAACAATCAACAATGTTGCAAGACAAAACAAAAAAATTAAAACCACAAAATAAAACACAATCAGAATTTAACAAAAAATAAATAATAAAAAATATAAAAGGATTAGTTCGAGAAGGAGCAGGCGGAAGCAAATAGCTTATTTGGTCCTGCCCCTATTTCACAAAATCATATTATTACAAAGTAAGTAGATATGCAAATACAGCATACCATTTTTCAGATCTTACAATAACTTTCAACAATACAACAATATACAACAATACCTTTACATTACAATTTCGTTCCTATGTTTCGGTCTATTCTTTTCTGTATTGATCAAGTAATGATTTCTTTAATCTATTTTTGAACTGAATGATATTATGGCTCTGTAAGTTGCTTTTGTAGGTATTTCCCCATACTTCCACACAATATAACATATATGGTAAAATAAGTGTGCAGTACAGAGTATGTAATGTATTTTGGTTCAATATGTATCTAGTTTTGCTCAATATACCAATACTCCTGGCCATCTTCATGCACAGATATTTAATGTGGGGCTTCCAGCACAGTTTGTGGTCAAGTACAACACCCAGAAATTTACTTTCATAGACGCTTTCAATTGTTTCATTATCAATTACTATTTTAACATCTATATTTATAGTACGAGTTCCAAATATCATGAATTTAGTTTTGTTCAACTTTAAAGATAACTTATTGAATCAAACCAAAGTTTTAATTTATTAATTTCATTTGTGACCATTTCCAGCATCTGCTGCTAGTTATCCCTACAACAAAAAATATTTGTGTCATCTGCAAAAACAGTGAATTTTAGTACATTTGCTACTTTGCATATGTCATTTAGATAAAGGATAAACAGTTTTGGGCCTAAAACGGACCCCTGTGGAACGCCACAGGAAATACTATGGCTCACTGACCGATGATTACCCATTTAAAAAAACTGACTCCTGTTTTCAATATAGTTTTTTGTCCAGTTATAGGCCACACCTCTGACAACCTCTCCATCTTTTTAACAGGAGGACAGCCTGTTTCTCCCTCCATGTTTCAGTTCTGATATAATCCAAAATGACCAAGTGGTGGAGTTTAAAGGGCTCAGCGATGAAGAGAAGGCAGCACTTGACAAAGCCAACGAAGAGTACAGGACAGCAGCTGCCACTTGGCCTAAGCTCGTTGTTTATTCCTCCTCTCTCGACGACTCAGAAGATGAGGACATTAGCCAGAGGCAGGGTGCCGTCAGTCCACTGAGGCTCAAGAGTCATCAGCTCCACAGGCTTGGGTGAGTACATCTGCACACACATACTCTCACATAGAGACAAGAAACAGAAAAGTTGATATATTTTAAATATTTTTCACGAAATACGGAAAGTGTTAATTCACCTAGAATGACCTGCAACAGTTTATTTGTTTTTAGAAATACAAGATTATGTTACAGCTTACATTTTTTCTACCTCCATGCAGAACATAAATACACCACCTAAAATTAAAATACAGTTAGCGTTTTAGTGAAATGAGCCACAGTTTGTAGTTTGTCATCGAAGATAGTGATGTTGATGTGTGATGAGTCTTGTTGTGTGCGTGTGTGTGTCAGGTTTCCCCGCATTTCAGGGACTTCCTATGTGAACTCCTGCCTCCAGAGCCTAATCACACTTAGAGAGTTCGTCACTGATATCTACAGCTACGATCCACAGTTCTGGAATTATATTTATGAGGAGACTCCGCTGATAAGGTACAGCAGATAACACACACACACACACACACACACAAATGCTGTTTCCTGACTGAAAACATTATCCTCAAGTTTTTCAAAAAACCTGCAGACCCACTTAAGGACAACGACCATTTTACTTCCCCCTCTCTAGAGGTTTTATAAACGTTGTAAGAGGTCACGGCTCCAAAGATTGGGATTACAAGCTCTGGGCCCTCCATATGTTCAAGAAGGCCGTCTCTGCCCAGGCTCCTGCATTTGCAGACGACAAAGTGAAAGTGAGTCATCTGGTTCTTACCCTTTAATGTTTCGCCGCCTGCTGGTTTTTTCTTGTCCGTGCATCAAATCCAATCTGTGTGTCTATATGTTCAGGATGCCCATGAGTTTTTAACAGCGTTCCTAGATCAGATGAGAAGTCTGGCGTCACCGTTGCAGAAGGCTGCAGCCCTCATGGCGAGAAGCTATAGCTGCCCTGTGGACAGAAACCTGGTGTTCAAAATGCAAACCATCAGGACATGCAAAAGGTCAAACCACAAAGTAAAAACAGTGTGTGGTTGCAGGCCAAACATTCCCTGAGTTGTCCACAGATTTACTCTGTTATTATGGATTTTCGGAATATCTTTAATGGGCCAGTTCACCCAAATCCGATAAAAATGTTTTCTCTTTCTCATTGTCCTTTTAATGTGCAGGTGTGGGGCTCAATCCATCACAGAGGAGGAGTTGACCAACATCTCTGTGGATCTGGTTCCTGGAGGTTCAGTACAGCAGCTGCTCAAGGAATACCTGGTGTGCTCACTCATTCACATCAACACTGACTGATATGAAGCCTCATGGAACAAAGAAAAATCAATCATTTCACACTGCTGCCATTTTTATGGGTGTTTTGTTGCTGTGTTACGCAATACATATCTGACAACATGTTGTTACTGCAGGAGACAGAGGCGGAATATGATTGTGAGTGTGGCTGCAACACATCAGTCAGGCGCTCCACCTTTCTAACCCTGCCCAGGTGAGTGACATCACATCCACCGCAAGCACTGAGAGGCCTTTATACAAATCATATTTACTTTATATCTGAACCAACCATTTTCAGATGTCTGCTGTACAATCTGATGTTTTTAACCCTAGTGGTTTCTATTAATTAATCCGCAGTATGCTTATGATCGATAAGCCATTAATCCACCATGCCTGCATTAATGATCTGTCACGTGCTTTCTGTCCTGTCTACAGATTCCTGATTATACACCTGAAGAGGTTCAGTCCGTTGCTAGAGGACGTGAAGCTGCAGGACCCCGTGAAGCTGCAGGACCCCGTAGTCCTTCAGCCCTTTAAGGAGCTGTTGGTGACTACCAGCCAGGTAAAACAACCACACCCCTGGGACACACAGAGAGTAAATATGTGGACTGTGTTTGTGTATATGTGACGCTAACTATTGTTATCTGTGTGTCTTATCAGGCTGATGGCTGGTACAAACTGATCAGTGTCATCAGCCACTTAGGCTCTCTCGGATTAAGGAACTGGGGTAAGATATTTACACATCGAAGGTTCGACTGTCACCTTCTGTAGTCCTCTATTAGGTTCTCAGACATGTTACAGATAGATGTGTCAATCAGAGGCAGAAATATTGATATACTTGATATTGACTCGCACTCTTTCAATTACCTAACTTTCTTCTGCTGATTTTCTGAAAAAAATAATTTACAATTAGCAATTGCAAGTTCTTTTTCTTCTAAATTAACCGTTCATAAGTTGCACTTCATGCTTAGACTCTTGATGTAACAGTGATTCCTCCCCTGTTAGGACGCTACATCAGCGCCTGTGTGCGCCCGGGGCATAAGCTGTATGACACAGATGACAGATGGCTCTGCTATGGTGATCATGAAGTTGTCAAGACAACTGGTGCTGCTGTTTGTAAGCGGGCTCAACAAACAGCCTACATCATTTAGTACCAAAGATCGGTAAAAGGACAACACTGTGACACCCTGCACTGAAGTCAAACACACATCAGAAAATGTTCTTGTTTCCCCACACACAAAGCAGCACTAACATATTTGTGTCTCTTCCTAGATGTAGTCCGGTCTGGAAATGGTGGGACCTACTGATGACGTACTCCCTGGATCAAACTAACAAAGACAGCACTTAAATAAACACTTGAACTGTTAGGAACCTGTACAGGGGTCTCATTTATAAAACTGTGTGTAGGATCCTTACTAAAAGTGTACGTGCGCCCAAAAGTAAAAAAAAATTCAGATTTATAAAACCGTGCATACGCACATCTGTAAGCAATGTTGCCTTTATAAATCACAGATTACCCACAAGTGTGCATACGTGAATCAGCCTCTTATCCCACCCTGTACATGCCAATTTTTCAATGCAAAGCACCTCATAGAGTAAAAAGGGCCTTTCTACAGGGCCCAGAATTTTGTGCTATGCCCCTGTGTAAACCTGTACATTTATCTATCCTGCTTCCGTCACAAATTTGCGGGAACCATTAACAAACTGGCTTATCCACCTGGCGCGCTATTGGCGGGTTTAACACGATGACGATAGAGAAGCAACCAAGCAGCTTTTTGTTTACATTCAACATGGCGGCCACCGAAGCGCAGCAATCCGTTGATGCCGCTGTCGCTGCTACTGCCCCCCTGTAAACACAAGGAGACACCTTAAGTAATGAACTCATTTGAAATATAGGTTTGGTCAGAAACTGTCGGACTGAATCACAATCTCAAAGATCAATTCCAGTGACTATGTTTACATCTCCATTGCCATCAATCAAGAGAGAATCTTCCCACCGACAGCCACAATGTCTTGTGTTGACATTTACCCTAAACTTAAAAGCTTTTTGAGTCAGTCTATAACTTTTTTCTCTAAGTGTATTTTAAAGGACTTACTTCACTTCTACTTTTCTTAGGAGTGGATACTTTTATACAAGTGCCTCATCACATCAGTAAAGTAAACAGTACTTTTAGGACATTGTCGCCCATGCAGTGGCTCTCTGTGAATGTAAACATTGCTTGTAATACTGCTAAACTGTCAGTAGGGGGCGCCTGAGTCAAAAGTGATATTCAAAGCATTGCACTCATTCATCAGTCCACATGTGGCTACATTTCTACAAACAGTAAAACAATAACAGCAATATAAATTCACAAGGAAAATAAATGGGAGACACACATGGAGGCTTATGGGGTTTTTAAGGCAGTGAGTGGAAAAAGGAGGAAGAGTGAGAGGATGGAGATGAGGATGCAAAGGCAGCACCTGGGCGGCAGGGCTGGCAGAGTGCAGCGGTAGGAAGCAGGGACTATGGGTGGTGCAGGTGTAACAGTAACAGCAACAACTGTCGAGAGGAGGAGAGTCCTGGGAGAGACAAACACCGCCAGGAGGAGAGAGAAGAGGAAGGCAGAGAGAGGGAGAGAGAGAAGAGGAAGAAGGAAAATAAGTGACAAGTGGCACAGAGAGGAGGAGGGGTTGAGAGAGAATAAAAGGGAGAGAATTTGACATAGATTTGAGTAGCATGAGACAGGAGGCCCAGTATAACCACAGTCTGATCTGTTATAGCCAACCCAGATCGGACTGTGGTTATACTGGGCAGCTTATAGGTGTGGGTGTGTGTAACTGTGGGAGTGCGAGGCAAAAGGGCATTTGATTAAATAAAGGTTGAAAAAATAAAATGCAAATATTCATTAAGCTACAGCCGGAGAGATGTGCGACTGGTCCCTGAAGTGTAGTTATCTCATTTATATTCAGCACAGCGCTATTGGCGGGTTTAACATGATGACGATAGAGAAGCAACCAAGCAGCTTTTTGTTTACATTCAACATGGCGGCCACCGAAGCGCAGCAATCCGTTGATGCCGCTGTCGCTGCTACTGCTTGTGATTGTTAACACCTTGCCAAAATCACAGCATCAATTAGTTGTATCCTAGACTGGGTTAACCCAGCCCGATCTGTCGGCGATTTGATTTCGCCCTGCAGCTCAGGCTGGAAACCCAGGGGCGTCGGACTGGGGGGAAAAAGGGGACTGAGTACCCAGGGCCCTCATGTGAGGAGGGCCCAAAAAGATGCTAGAATGAATAGCTGTGGATGCGGGGAAGGCATTTCCATAGAAAATGCCTTTCTACAGGGCCCAGAATTGTGTGCTACGCCCCTGTGGAAATCTGTACATTTATCTATCCTGCTTCCATTACAAATTTTGCAAGAACCAATCACAAACTGGCTTATCCACCTGGCGCGCTATTGGATTATCCAATTGCGTACAGAGTAATTTGAACTATGCCCGTTGATAACACCTCTTGTGCAGCAGCAGTACAGAGCAGACTCCCCAGACCAAGATTGAGCTTGGTCTGGTGATAGCCAGACTAGTGGTATCCACTAGAGGGGCGCAAAACCACTTTTGGCCAGTCATGTTTTTCAGTGATAGGGACCCATTTTTGGAATAATTTACCAGCAGAAATAAAAACACAAACTGAACTGAAAACATTTAATAGAATGGTGAAATACTGGCTGAAAGAAAACCAAACATGTAACCACTGAGTCAGTTGTGTTGTAGTAATGTATTGTCTGTGGATGCATGGCTGTTTGTATATGGCTGCCAAGGTTATGGTTAGGGTATAGGTGAGCGAGTGTGAGCATCCGGGTGCTTGGGGTTTGTGTTGTTACGTGATGTGCTGTTCTGTGTAATGTGGTCACGACTCTGTGAAATGTTGATGTAATATATTAGTATACAATGTATTTGCTGCATTATTGTGTAACTCACACTATGTAGTTCTTTTAAAAAAATTATATTTGGATTATTTTTCTAGAAAGGCTTGACCAGGGACTGGGGTTGCAAATTAGCCAATTGGCTAGAAACCTTTTATGCAACACATCTACACATATTGTTATGGCTTTGACTATCATAATTATATATGTAATAATGTGCGCTGCATTGTCCCTGACAAATAAACTAATAAAAAAAAAAAAAATCCCCCAACAGGATGTCGTCCTGTTCTCGCATAGTGTAGGGAAACATGATCTATAGACTACTTATATTAATAATACCGTCCAAAACAGCAGGCATTAGGCTACGGCACTCTGGGACGGCTTCGATATACCAGACCTATATGATAAGATTTAACAAAACTATATATTATATCCAAACAAGCCTTAGTGATAAAGTTGAAGATTATAATTAGTGGGAATGCTTATTCAGCAGCATTCCCACTATTGTTATTCTGTTCTTTATTTATTATTCCCTCTTCCGTACGTTTTTTGGTCGTCTGTAACTTCTGCATACATTCAGTTACAAAAAACGTTCAACTATCAAAATCTTTAGCTCTTTCAGCAGATGATGGGACTTCTTCAACTTTTGTTGATATATTAAGCTTTTAAACATTTTATTTTAACATTAAAGTCAATGAGCGCAGGCTTGAAAGCCTTCAAATCCTCTTCTGCTTTAAAATGTATCTCCTCCTACATTCTTTCACCTACAGACGTGATTCAAACTTTAAACCATTCACGAAAAATTCAGCTATTCAGGATATACTATGTGTTTTTGACGCACACCCAACATTTTTACTTGTCATACCTTCTTTATACATCAAAACATAGGTATTCTTGTCTAGTTTCCGCCAATGTGCTCATTTATGTGATATGAGTTATACCTTTGGCTCAGTGAGCTTCCAAATGACAACAGTTCCGTCTCTTTCTGTCTGTCTGTCTCTGTGTCTGTCTGTCTCTTTCTGTCTGTCTCTGTGTCTGTCTGTCTGTCTCTCTGTCTGTTTCTCCCTGTCTGTCTGTCTGTCTCTCTGTCTGTCTGTCTGTCTCTCTATCTGTCTGTCTGTCTGTTTCTCCCTGTCTGTCTCTCTGTCTGTCTGTCTATTTCTCCCTGTCTGTCTCTCTGTCTGTCTGTCTGTTTCTCCCTGTCTGTCTCTCTGTCTGTCTGTCTATTTCTCCCTGTCTGTCTCTCTGTCTGTCTCTCTATCTGTCTGTCTGTCTGTTTCTCCCTGTCTGTCTCTCTGTCTGTCTGTCTGTTTCTCTCTGTCTGTCTGCCTGTCTATCTATCTGTCTGTTTCTCCCTGTCTGTCTCTCTGTCTGTCTGTCTGTTTCTCCCTGTCTGTCTCTCTGTCTGTCTGTCTGTCTGTCTGTTTCTCCCTGTCTGTCTCTCTGTCTGTCTGTCTGTCTCTCTATCTGTCTGTCTGTCTGTTTCTCTCTGTCTGTCTGCCTGTCTATCTGTCTGTCTGTTTCTCCCTGTCTGTCTCTCTGTCTGTCTGTCTGTTTCTCCCTGTCTGTCTCTCTGTCTGTCTGTCTGTCTGTCTGTCTGTCTGTCTGTTTCTCCCTGTCTGTCTCTCTGTCTGTCTGTCTGTCTGTCTGTTTCTCCCTGTCTGTCTCTCTGTCTGTCTGTCTGTTTCTCTCTGTCTGTCTGTCTGCCTGTCTGTCTGTCTGTCTGTCTGTTTCTCCCTGTCTGTCTCTCTGTCCGTCTGTCTGTTTCTCCCTGTCTGTCTCTCTGTCTGTCTGCCTGTCTGTTTCTCCCTGTCTGTCTCTCTGTCTGTCTGTCTGTTTCTCTCTGTCTGTCTCTCTATCTGTCTGTCTGTCTGTCTGTTTCTCCTTGTTTGTTTGTCTGTCTGTCTGTCTGTCTGTCTGTCTGTCTGTTTCTCCCTGTCTGTCTGTCTGTCTCTCTGTTTCTCCCTGTCTGTCTGTCTGTCTGTTTCTCCCTGTCTGTCTGTCTGTCTGTCTCTCTGTTTCTCCCTGTCTGTCTGTCTGTCTCTCTGTTTCTCCCTGTCTGTCTGTCTCTCTGTTTCTCCCTGTCTGTCTCTCTGTTTCTCCCTGTCTGTCTGTCTGTCTCTCTCTCCCTATATATATATATATATATATATATATATATATATATATATATATGATTTGTATTGTTAGGAACAGCATTAAAGGACACTGAGTGCTCTGACTGCAGAGATGGAACATTTTCAGATGGGACATTATTGACATCGTGTCAGCCACACACACAGTAAGTACAGCTTCAGATCAGACATGGACACACCTGAGGGCTGTTTCACAAACCCAAGATAAGGGATTAAAGCCGGGATTTACCAGTTATCCTGGCTCAATTTAGCCTTATTATTTATTGTTTTTATGTATTTATTGTTATCACCCTGCGTTAAAATACAACAGGTGCATATTGCTCAGTTAACTACTGTTATTATTTAAAGTTGTGACCATTATTTTTATGTGACATTGTTACTGTTATATTGCTGCATGACGACTGCTGTTCATATTGTTGTTAGAAGTGTAATGAATATATTACTGCAGTTGTTGAGATAATTAGAAAAGGCTGATTTAATGATTAAATGAAGTCAGTTACTAAGGGCAATATATAAAGTGCTGTACATGCGTGTTTCTATAGTTGACCAATGCACCTTGAATTATTTTAGTTGATTCATTTTTTTTAATTCTTTAACAATAAAGGATCATGTTTGTTCCTCTTCCATGTGCATTGTATTTGGCATTCTTAGCACACAATTTGTGTTGTCCAGTAAACTGGGACTATAATTTGGGAGGATTGTACAATTTTAAGAACATATTCTAATTGTACAATCCTCCCAAATTATAGACTTAGTTCACTGGACCAATAACTATAGTGTTGTAGGCTACTGTACATTCATGAAACAACAGGGAGAGGACACCTCAATGGTTTTTTATTTTGCTGGGGGTGAATAACTTTGTTCCATTCATGTTTACAGTGTGCATTACATTTCTCACTTAATTATCTTTATAGTTTCTAGATTTTAGAGTCCAATTTCTTCAGTGTCTTTCTTTTCTATGTCAATATACATACGAGGGAGCAAAGCATAAAATATGTAAAGAAGGAAACTCGTCCTCTATAAAAAAATAAAACACGTGAGAAAAAGCGTGGCAGATAATAGCGGACTGACTGAATGATAGTCTAAAAATATACATTTACCAACTACTGCTCTTAACTGAAACCATTCAATGAGTCACTGTCATTTGCATAAACCAACAGTTGTAGATTTTGCATTAAAAGCGAGCTGTGGAAGTTAATATGACTTAGGAAATGTATATTTTAGCCCATGAGAGAGAGACACAGTGAAAGAGATATTTACGCATCATATTCTAGCGTTATAGAAAATTGATCTTCATGGTAAATTTCCTGAGTAAAATTATCTTCTGGTCAGTCTGGAGTAACAGCTTGGAGCAAGTCACGGACTAAGTATGTAACGGCTCCAGGCTCTTTACTCATAACTTCTGCTCCATCTCTCTCACCTGTACATTTTGCTGCTTGTACAGTGAGCTCTCCTTGTGTGGATCACCTTAAAGGCCAACATCTTCCCATCCCTGTCATTACAAGCCACAGATCACACAGACATCATGTGTCTGAAGGCAGGTATCATCAGAGATCAAACACCTGGTCCCTGCCCCCGCGGCCTCTTGCCTCTACTGAAGCCACTCCTGACCAAGCTTCTGGTAGGACGGCTCTGCTCAACGCTCGCTCCCTTACCAACAAGACATTTCTTCTCAAAGACGTATTTTTTTTTAATGAAAATTTGGATTTTCGGATCCTTACTGAAACCTGGCAGAGGAATATGGAGTATTCGTCCATCATTGAACTTTGTCCTGCAGACTGTAGCTTCATCAGGACACCGAGGCTGTCAGGCCGTGATGGTGGTCTGGCAGTGATTTTTAGAAATAGCTTTAACTTTTTACAGTTGGTTAGCACTGAGACTCTCCCCTCATTTGAGCTCAGTATGACTCGGAAAAAAGGAAAATCCCGCATTCTGCTCTTGCTACTAACGTTTCAGTCCCTCTGGACCTTCGTCAAGATACTCTTGACAAAGGTCCAGAGGGACTGAAAAGTTAAGTTTTCTTTAATAAATGGCGATGCTGTAGCAAGAGCAGAATGCTGGATTTTCCTTTTTTCCAAGTTTGTTGGATGTGCGAAGTGTTTCTTTGAATAAACTCAAAATGATGACTAGAATTGGTAAGTCAAAGCCTTTTTACTCTATTTTAATTTACCGACCTCACGGCCCAACTGACCCTTTCCTGTCTGATTTTACTGAGTTTTTATCTTGAGTTATAAAGTTGGACATAGTTTTAATTATTAATGATTTTCATGTTGATAATGCTTCTAAGGCTGCATCTGAATTTCTTGATTAGATTAGATTCAACTTTATTGTCATTGTGCAGTGTACAAGTACAAAAACAGTGAAATGCAGTTTGCGTCTAACCAGAAGTGCAAAAAAAAAGAAAAGTGCAGTGTGATATACAAAGTATAGAATGATGGTGCATAGGCAGGACAATAAATATATTACAGTGTTATATGAGCAGAATAAATATGACTATGTAATATGAACAATGTATGAACAACATGTACAGATATGTGCAATGTAGTAGCAGTGACATTACTGACATTACTGAGCTTTTTAACTTTATACAACATGTTTCTGGACATTTAATTCATTTTATATAAGAAGGGGACAATGCAAATTAATGAAAGGCATGATAATACAGTACATGGGTTAAAAATGCCAGAATTGGCTAAAAGGCTATTTTTCTTCTGTAGTCCCCCGGCCTCGATGTTAAAAAGGCTTTTTAAAAAAAAAATATACAAGAAAGAAGGACAACACAAGCAGAGCAGAACTTGGCACAAATAGTTTTAGTCCTGACGTGTATATGTATTGACCATCCATTGTTTTATCTGCTTAGTAAAAGACCAATATGTTTAATTGTCTAATATGGTGTGGGATTGAATTGTCTGAACTCTCTTGACCCTCTGATGGACCAAGCTGACCGACTAAAAGAACTTTTCTTCAACAAAATAACACAACCTTCCCTCTCTCTCTCCTTGTGACATGATCAGTTTCTTTTCTTCTGTTTATGTCAAGTGGCGATGGAGCTAGGTTGTAAGTGACTTTATATACCAAGCACACGTTTACATATTTCATTAGGTCTTCCCAGCTTAAAATCTGGTACTTTTTATTTTTTAAATTGTAAACAATTCTACAATTTGTATGGCTTGTTTGTATATTCAAGTGGTTTCAGTGTGCGGGCCATACTCTGGACTCTGGACTCAGTTTTGTTGTCACACAGTGTAACTATTGATGATGTCTGTATAGATGATGTTCTTGTCAGCAATCATAAGTGTGTTCTTTATAAGTTGTCTTGTTTTATAGATATAATGCCCCATAAACATATTTTTGCAGATGCATCATTAATCAGAGTACAGTTGAAAATTCCACTGCCTTACTTGTCCCTGAGGTGTAAATAGGTGTAATAAATTCACAATTTGGACTTTTTTCCTTTCATTAGAGGACATCTCTTAATTGTTGCACATATTTAAACCATCGGGATCCTTTGACATTCTTCATTCATAGTGGTTTTTAAATGTTTTTAATTCAATTGCTTCCACTATATATCCATGATCAATCTCTCCATTTTAACTGGCTCATTTTAAACATGCTATAGTCCAGCCTTTGCTAAAAACAAAAACAAATTTAGACCTCATTCTTCCAGTGAATTACAGGCCCATATCTTAGCTACCTCTTGTGTCCAAACTGCTAGAAATATATAACCTGTATAACAGCTTTATATCTGGTTGGTAAACTCCATTCTATGAAAAGGCTCTTCTTAGAGTCACTAATGACATAACAATGGTTGCCGATGATGGGAAATGTGCTCTTAATTAGTGTTACTCAACCTCAGCTATGCTTTTTGATACCATCATGATGGTATCTTTTAAAAAAGGTTAAATCAGTTAGAGGGTATTTCCTGATCTGTCCTGGATAGCTTTTAATTCTATCTTTCCAACAGAAGTTTCTCGGTCTCTGTGGGCCAGTTTATGTCTGATACAACAGCTCTGTCTTGTGGTGTCCCACAGGGTTCTGTCTTAGGTCCAGTGTTGTTCACCCTATGCATGCTTCCTCTTGGACAGATTATAAACCCTTATAGACATCTGTTATCATCTTATACGGATGACATTCAGTTATTTTGAGCTTGTGTGTTCATGTTTTTATCCATTTGAGGAACGTTGCTAAATTAAGATCTGTGGTGACTAAGGTTGAGATGGAGATGATTATTCATGCCTTATTTTGATTATTGCAATAGTTTTTTTCACATTTCAATAATGTTTTTATTTTCTTTTTTTGTACTATATAATTGTTCCTTTTTACTGAACTATTATGTATTTTCTTATGTACTATGAAAATCAAATTTACTTCCCCGAACCGTCTTTAAACTGTCCAAAATGCAGCTACTTGGCTTTATCTAAAAGTAACAAGAGATCACATATCATACCAATTAGACCCTCACTTCCCTGGCTTCCTATTAACTTTTATTATTATTATTATTATTATTATTATTATTATTATTATTATTATTATTATTATGGTGAACAGAGCGGACTCAAACGCAAGGCTCCAAAAGTTAACAAATTTATTGAACAAAAAACTTGAACCAAATCTGGCGAGGGACTCGGGCAGAAACTAGGATGGCGAGGGACTCAAGGGAAAAGCCTAGGATGGCGAGGGACTCAGTGGCAGAAACTAGGATGGCGAGGGACTCAAGGGAAAAGCCTAGGATGGCGAGGGACTCAGGGGCAGAAACTAGGATGGCGAGGGACTCAAGGGAAAAGCCTAGGATGGCGAGGGACTCAAGGGAAAAGCCTAGGATGGCGAGGGACTCAAGGGAAAAGCCTAGGATGGCGAGGGACTCAAGGGAAAAGCCTAGGATGGCGAGGGACTCAAGGGAAAAGCCTAGGATGGCGAGGGACTCAGGGGCAGAAACTAGGATGGCGAGGGACAGGGAGGCAGAGAGTAGGATGGTGAGGGAGCTCAGTGGAGCGCGGGGAAAGCGGGACCGAAGATCCGAGGAGGATTGGGAGTAGGGAAGTAGAGGAGCCGAGGCAGGGCTGGCTGGACACGGAGACGGAGGTAGGGTGAAGCAGGGTGCCGTGGGAGGAGGACTGGATGGGGAGGCCAGCTGACTGGATATGGAGGCTTGGAAGTGATCACTGCGAAACAAACACAAAGAAGGGTGAGGCAAGGAAACACACAGGGACAGGTAAGTACAAAGGATCTTTCAGGTAGCTTATGCGAGCGTCACCGGTGAAGCTGAGACAACGATTCAGCGGAGATGGTCTGTTGAGCTGGGGTTGAAGTACTGGGCTTGATTGTAGATGGCTGGCAGGTGTGCGTGGCGGGAGAAGACAGGAGGGGAGGAGGGAAAGTAAAAGATACAGGGAGAGAGACAGAGCCGACAGAGAACAAAAAAACAACAGCTAGAGAAAATAAACAAAAACTCACAGCCAGCCGACCCCAACCATCACAATTATACTTTTATTTATAAGTACTGCATGGTGAGAGCCCTGTATAACTTTACTACCAAGTAGATCACTGTTGCTTATATTTTGCTGAGGATCTGGTTTCTTCTTTTTTGATTGATTATAAGTTTTACTTAGAATTTTTTAACATGTTCAATAACTAAAAAATAAAAAATTATTTTTCTACCCTTATTTATTTGCTGCTGCTGTGATTTTTATTCTTGTCAGCCATGTGCTGTGTATTGGTGCTATCTGTCTTTTGATTGCTTGTATTGTGTAAAATGTTAATAATAAT
This sequence comes from Sander lucioperca, assembly GCF_008315115.2. Taxonomy (NCBI): domain Eukaryota; kingdom Metazoa; phylum Chordata; class Actinopteri; order Perciformes; family Percidae; genus Sander; species Sander lucioperca. Next base: position 19,602,817 of record NC_050184.1, on the reverse strand, counting down.
AATAATAATAATAATAATAATAATAATAATAATAATAATTTATAGGCTACTTTATTAATCCCACAAGGGGAAATTACAATGTTTGTCGCTCTGCACTTTGTGATTTTGTAGCCTATCTGTGAAAGGTGCTATATAAATACATCTAACTTACATTGGATAGCTGTGAAGGAATGTCTCTGTCAAAGTTGTTATGTGGTGCCTTGCAGCGTCTTCATGTAATTATACATGCAGACTTTATTGATCTTCTCTGGCGGTCACAGAGAGTTGGACCTGAACACTGTTAAGACACTGGACTCCAAGTATGAACTTGTTCATGTGTGTCTCTTTTCTCACCTTGGCTGCTGACATCAGAGACCACAGAGGCTCCTCACTTCTCTCTTTTTCTCTCCCTGCTGTGGAAAACAGCAGCAGCTGATCAGCTGCTCAACTCTTCGCTCTCAGTGATGGTCTGCTCACAAAGTAGTCACACATAGAAACTTCTGAATGACCGATGAAGCAAGAGCCGAGCTAACTAGAAGGACCAGCTTCCTCTAACCTGCACATCTGGAATACAGCACAATAGAGACAGCATCATTTGACCTCATCGCAACCTTTCCAGTCTGGCTCTTCCACCACCGATGAAGTCACCAGCTAACAAAAGCTACTAAGCATCATTTACCACATCCACACGGGCTACAAATCTGTACTTATGTTTGAACAATGCCAAAAATCAGGCTGAAGAACAAGGGAAACTGTCATAAAGACTGTACGCTGCTTTGCTAATAAACCTTGGATTACCAGTAACATCAAACAGCTGCTGAATCAGAAAAAGCAGGTGTTTAGGGATGGAGACAGAGAGAGTCTCACAGGGGTACAGCATGAGCTGAAGAGGACACTGAAGCAGGCAAAGGTGGACTATAGAAACAAAGTGGAAGGGAAACTGCGGCATAACAACATTAAAGAGGTGTGGAAGGGGATGAGAAACACCTGACCCAGCCGGGATGGTCTCACCCACTGTCACCTCCACCACTTCAGACACCCCTTCTGCTGCTGCGTTTTCATCTTCTCCGGTGTATCGTCTATGTGGCTGCATCCCCATACCTGTACCTGCAGCCCCCACTACACCTGTGCTTTCGACTCTGCCATCTTGTTATTCTCCTCCACGCAGCTGTCACCTGTCATCAGCAGGTGTGCATCCTACAACATCCGTCCAGCTCTCTCTGTCTTCAACAATAGATGAGGTGAGGGCAGAGCTAAGGAGACTGCGTACAGGGAAAGCAGCGAGTCCGGACGGTGTGTGTCCAAAATTACTGAAGGACTGTGCAGCTCAATTAGCGGAGCCTCTCCAGAAGCTCTTCAACCTGAGTCTACAGACGGAGAAAGTCCCGGGACTGTGGAAAACATCCTGTCTCGTACCAGTGCCCAAAGGATGCAGAAAGACAAGTTTGCACAAGTTGAAAATTATTTTAACAACTCAGTACAGAGACAAAGAAAAATGTCAGGTTGAAATTGTCAGGTCAAGGCTAGACAAAAAGGGGCTAGCTTAAAAATGTGGTGGGAGTCCAGCTGTCTATTGGCACAAGTATACCAAAATAAGTCAAATTAACCAAAAATAAGAGTACGTGAAAACCTTACTTTTAGCCCCTGCGACAGGTTCTGTGTGGAAAAAAAACTAATATACTGTAATGTATTTAAGGCCTTTAACTATCAGCTGTACTTTGTGTAAAAGCATGTATCTTCTAATTGTCTGGTTCAGATAAAAGGCTTTAATACTGTAGATATAAGATATTTCATTTTTGGTTTTCTTTTTAATTTGACTTTAGTCTGAATCCCAGGGTTCATGTCCTACATGAAATGTACTTTTGTGGTTAATTTGTGTCTGAAGAGATGATATGGAGTTGATTAAAACCCTTCATTTCTCATGTAAGTGGTACTTTCATAATAATGTAGATTTATGCGGCACTGTGATTTAGGATTCAAAGACAACTTATTTGTGTTTATGCCCATTTTATTGCACCACTCTCTTCCTGTTTAGATGTATAGATTTAGGCTATAGATGAGGCTGTCTGTCAGTCACTCTGGCCAATGTGTTTCTCAAATAAAATAAATCCTTAAAGACGCACTGATCAATATTTTGTATTACTAACTATGGAAAAAATGACTAGGTATAATGAAAAAGGGGTCGCTCATAGTGACAAACAAAAGTTGTTCAGTTCTAAGAAGCGTTTTTAGCAACTTCCAGGTCATTTCTTATGTGTGGTGCTATTTTGAGCCTTGTTAGTGGTATAAAATAGCGATTTACCATGTGCCCCGAAAGCTAGCGTTAGCAGCTAACCACCGGTTTGCGCTAGCTTGTTTCAAGCTAGAGACGCATTCGATTAGCATGAAAACAGATCCCAGAGAACGTTCGACTCGGTACACATATGTTATTAACCCCTAGGTTCATTTTGTGCTGGAATTGTCCTTTAATAAAGGATTTTGAATCTTGAATGTTAAATCTTAACTGTAGAAGTTTGAAAAGTTCTGTTCTTTGGTGAGTTAGGGGATTTTCTTTTATATTTACCCTGATATAATAATATGATATAAGAATAAAAATATGAAGTCTGCAACACACTGGCTATAGCTGTGTAGTTGTCTTGGATGGTGACTGATAGTAGGTAGCGGTGGATGCTTACAGTTTGTTATGAGTACTTATCCAGTTGACATTTGCTAACACAATAATGTAAAGGTGTGCTGTGGCTTAAGCTGTCCATCACAGTTTTTCCTCCAGATAGAACAGAGGGGATAGGATCGATGTAGATTTACGGAAATGCATGAAAAACACAACACATCTGTTTAGAGAGTGACCGCTGGAAAACTCTAGGAACACTACATGGTGGCTTGAAGAATAAAAAAAATTAAAAATTTGGCCAGTGTGGTTGAAACTTTTATCTTGACTTTTTTTCATTAACCCAGCACAGAGATTTCAACAGCAAAGCTGCATACAGTAATGGTTCAAGAATCTACAACAGGACTCAGTTGCCTAAAAGCAAACACTGTGACAGAAAAAGCTAACACACAGCAGCAGCCAAATATTTGGTCTTTTTTTACGAGTTGTACTGGTCTCAGGGGGTCGAGCTTTAACTGTTGCTTCATGTTCTGTAAGCACCTTTTAAAGTGGCCTCTGAGATTCAATGTCTATGTAACAGTAACTGTCTGACTAACTGTCAGAGAAAGGTCTGGGATTTAGAGTCCCTTTTTGAAATGATCTTCAGGCAGACAATAAGACCTCATAGGAGCTAGGAAGACCCCTAAAAGTGCTTTACTTTCAGAATCCCGTACTGGAGGTAGAACAAAGCACAACGTTTTTCATATTCTCTTAGGTCTCCCACATTTGAAATGGATTCTTCTATCAAAATATTTTACTGCAAAAGTGGTTAAAATGACAGATATTGTGACACACCCAAGTGCAAAACAAAGCCAGGCTGAAGACGCATTGAGATTTGATCGCTCAGACCACATTTGAAGGGGGTTTGGTCCACGTTAGTATTAGTCTATTAGTATTTCTCATGTCACAGAAACCACTGAGGGTGAATCGTGTGTTATGGATGCTATTGTCGGTGATGTGTCGGTGTTTTTGTTCCGGTGCTCTGCACAGTTCAGACACCCGGCCGCCTGCTGTTATCCCTGGCACGGAGGTCGAGGGGACCGCAGGTTCATAAAATGGGCCCAAAAATCTAAACATAACACACACATACCGCCGTCGAGTGGAGAAAAATACACCCTTCGTTACACAGACAAAGCGTTTTGTCATTAGTCATCGCACATTTCTGTAATAGGATAAATAATGTAGGACTTATGTGAAAGTAACAACTGAAATGTATACACACAACAAAAACTATTTTTTATTAAAATATCTATTTCTGTATATGCAAACGGTAATGATGTACGTGTTTATTTGCATATAGAGTGTGGAAGTGAGATCCGATCACAAGTGGCCACTCAAGACGCATGTGGAGAAGCATTCTAATGCCAGCTGTGAACTGACGCACTTAGAGCTGTCCACTTGTGATCGGATCACCCAAGACACATGTTAATCTGAACAGGGCCACAGACAATCGGCTAACATTTGTCAGTGATATTAAGCCGAATGAGAGGAGAGCCAATTAACGTGGATGAGCCAGTATGTCGACTTTGTTTAAAAGCAGTGGCAGCGAAAAGAGGCAACATAACTAACCTAAAACCTCACCTAAAACATAACCATCCCACCCAGTTTTTGAACCTGGGAACAACAACTGCAGCTGGAGGTGGAGAGGGGGTCTTCCAGACAGTTATCTGTTACAGATGCTTTTTCCCGGCAGTGCAAATATAAACGTGACAGCACAAAATGGCGCACGCTCACAGATTGCGTAGCTCATGCCACCCTGCCAAGACCTTTCGCCAAATTTTCTAGATCCGCCAATGTGTCTATGGTATCAAAGTCCAGCATTGTTGCTTGCTAAAAAAAAAAATCAACAGCTCCAGCTGCATTAAAGCAGGTCTCTGCAACACAAATCTAGCTGTGTTAACAGGTTTCTCATCTGATCTCTGCATGGATGGTATCTTTTTGGTCCTAAATGGTATCCTTGTTTTGGATTTTTACATCTCTCTTCCTCCCAAATCTGACAGCCCAAGGAAACTGTGATCCTGCCATACACAATGGCGTCTAGAAAACTTCTGACAGTTGCACCATTGCTGGTAAATTAATCTTACATTTATTTCTTTGTAACCCCTTTTACTTTATGATTATCTGCGTCAATGTAGCTGTGGTAAAGGAAAGATGGAGCTGTATTCAATAATATAAAAGTGTAAAATAGGTGGAAAGTTCCTTTCCATTTCCTTTTCTTTTAAGGTTAAATGATGGAAACTTTTAAAGTAGAATTGACTGGCAGACCTTCAATTTCAGTTGGAGTGGATATAGTTTTTTTATTTCATTTTTTTATACTTTTGTACATTTAACGATGCCTACATGTTACAATAATTATTCATCAAGGAATGGACAGAATCACTGAAATTGTCTCAAAGTTTGTTTACTTGCAAGTAGAGTCAGTTTTACAGCGCTCACAGCATAAGTACAGAAAATGGCTGACTATAGCCTCCCAACAGCAGCTTTTTTTATGAAGAAAATGAAGTCATAATTAAAAGGCGATGTCCTGTCTGTCCTCTTATCTCCGGTCAGGCAGCATGCCCTCAGGAGCATTCTGTGCTTTTCACAAGGTCAGTCAGTGGCTCCCATGATTATGTCGTGAGAGCAAGCAGTATTTTGGCTTGTCCCATGCAAACAGTTTAATATTAACAGAAAAGAGAAAAGTAATCATAATTTGTCTAACACTACACAAAATGCTGTCAGATTTCTGTCAGAGTTCATTTCAACAGCTTCTATCCATGCATTGGTGCAACACGTAGGCTATTGGGGTTGGGCAATATGTTAGTTGTGCAATATCTCATTGTGCAAGGGCTGTGCTACACGTATTGCAGAGAATGCAGCCAACAGGGTTGTTCAATTAAAAACTGCCACTGAAAGGAGGAGTTAATGGGCTTACTATGTATATAATTAGGTACCTGTATATGAGAGCATGTTTTGTGCTGCATGAGAGTATGTGTTGAGAGATGCTTATTTTCTGTATTCGGTGACAATAAACTATATCTTATATCTTATCTTATTTGATTTGATCATGAATCGTCCTACAGGGCGTACAGAATGTTTTCCCTGTGTACGCTGTGATTCAGGTAGACTTCTGTTAATATTTTCTAATTATTACTTAAAATGTATGACTAAGCCTAGATTTAAAGGCAATAAGTAGGCTTATTACTGCAAGTCCTGTTAATGCTGTGTAACAGGGGCAATTCTAGGATCAGACATTTGGGGGGGCTCAGCCCCGAATGAGAATGTGACACGGATACACGTACTTTTTTAAGCATGTAGCTCTCTAGTAGATTAGACAAAATGAAGTTATACCAGTATATATATATATATATATATATATATATATATATATATACCCTCTATATCTGTTGACAGGTTCTGGTTTAAAGCTGAAGAGGCCATGTACAGCTACCTCAGATACAGTTTGTGAACCACTGCAGGGATTCTACTGTTTGTACCCTATAGAGGACGGCTGTATGGAAGCACAGAACCACAGCAGCTGTCAACCAGGACAATATATCAGCCTAAAAGGTTAGTTTATTTGTGTTGACTTTGAGATTATAGGCATAGTTTACGTTTTAAATGAGAACACCAAGTTCCAAAAACGACTAAACTGTTATTTTAACTATTGTATGTTTAACCTTTTTGTTTTTCTCTGTCAAAATTTTAAATTAAAATGGGTTTTTTTTCAACGTTTTGGTCGTCTTTTTCAAAATTTTTGTCACTTTTATCCAACTTTATTTGTCACTACGTCCAATGTTTTTTGTGTCACTTTTTTATGTTTTTGTGTTTTCCTCCCCACGTTTAAGAAGCTTTTTTCTGACATTTTTGTCACTTTTTTTCAACGTTCTTTTATCAATTGCTATAAAATTGAATAAAACACCAAAATTCAATAAAAGTATTGAACTGATCATTTATTTTACTTGTGAAGAGCGTTGTAGGGAACCATCCACGTTACTTTTTCTTTTAAATTTGGTTGAAAGAAACCCAAATATCTGATATAGAAACTTTTTGAAAATGGGTCAAATTTGACCCGAGGACAACAGGAGGGATAACATACAAAAACATCCTCTCTTATAGCAGAAAAACATTGTGTGGCGTGTTTCTCTTTAGATTTCAGAGCTCCCAGTAGTAATAACCAGCCCAACAACTAAATGCCGACGAGCGCACAGACCAAGGGCAGGGAGATGGACATATATTATCTACATATATTTGAAGTTTGAATGAAGATTCAGACTTATATTCCATATATTCAGACTCTACATTTTATATACTGTATGTAATAATTTCCTGAAAGGCATGCCATTTAAAGGCATACTATGCAACTTTTCCAGCTTCGGTCAGTTCCAATGAGTCAACCTGTAGGGGGACCGAAGCTGGAAAAGTTGCATAGTATGCCTTTAATATATATATATATATATATATATATATATATATATAATTCAGGGAATTATTACATATAACAGTAATATATTAAATAATAGTTTGTTTAGAAATCTGGTATGTTTTCTCCTTTACAGTTATTACAAATCCCAGTAGTAGAACATCTCATAATACTTCAAAGAATGTCATGATTCATTTTTCCTGAAATATAGATTATTTTTTGGGACTTGAAACAAAGAAGTGTTTGTGGATGTATTTTAAACTGTCTGCTTCAGAATTAAAAAATAATAATAATAATTTAAACTTTAAGCTTCAACGGATGCTGAATGTGGAGAACAAAGTTCATCGTTGGGGGGCTTGTGAAATGTTTAGTGGTTCCCGGAATATCTCTTGTTGTGCATTATCTCAGCAAAAAGAGAGGATGTAAAAACACAGGTATGATTGACATTTAGACAAAATAATTACAGTATGAATGTAAAATAAATAATTATGTTCTTATTACATAATATTGTATGTCAAATGATTAAGCTGTTGATTAAGATGTTTTTTTTTATTGTTAATGTTTTATTACATATATAAACATGTGCTGCATATATATATACACATATACACATATATATATACATACACATATACATATACATATACACATGAGACAAACACAAAGTTCACATGAGATTTTCTTTTTCTTCCTACATATTTTTCAGTGCAAGAGTTCGTTGAGCCAGCCTTACATGTTTAATAAAACATATTTTAACTACATGTGCACATGATTGCTCTTTTGCTTACTAATCTCAATTTCAAATTACAGTGTATTTGTAGTGCAATATTAGCAACATCTGATTTGCATTATTTTTCCATACGGATAAATAATGATGATTCTTTTGGAGTTGGTTAAGATAAATTTCATTCCAAAATGAAATGTCAGAATCAGATTTGGGGAAAAGGTTTATTAACAAGTACTTACAAGGAATTTGGTTCACATGAGACTTTTTTTCATACGTATTTTTCAGTGAGCCAGTTGTACATGTTTTATGAATATATATTTCACTGCATGTGAAAAATGAAGCAACATTTTATTTGCATTTGGCTTTGGATTTGGGTAAAATACATTTCGTTCCAAATGAAATATCCACACTTCATGCAATAAACTACAGCCGTTTCTATGGAAAAAGCCTGTTTCAAAGGTATTCTATAGCCTGACAAGGCAGAGCCACATCAATGAACGGCTGCAAATTACATTTGCTGACGCTAGGGTGCGTCTAGATTTCTAGGCTATAAATTATACTTATATTTACTTATAATTATACATACACTCACGATTAATGTATTCCTAAAGTGGTTCATTAACCAACCAGCAGGTGGCGCCTGACACTGCATTTTTGTATTGGGGGCCTCACCATCAGCTCAGCCACCCCGTATTCATGAAATATGTTAATTGTGTAGCCCGAGTTGTCCTTTGTGGGTCTTCTTGTAAGACATTTCTTGCAGCTCATTATGGCTTTAATTTAAAAAAACAAACACACATCGTTCAAAAACATTCACAATAACTGATTGACATTATCAATGAATTATTTCAGGGAATGAAAAGAAACGACCTCTTATTCTGGAATATGACAATGCCATTACAATAGTAAAGATAAAATATGCCATGAAGAAGATTTCATTAAGTAGCCTATATTTATTCGTGAGTAGACAGACCACCTGTATGATGAGAGGAAAATAATTATGTAACTGTCAATCAATTCGTTATAAACTAACTCTGGACTACAATCAATATTATAACATTAGACGTTTTTGTTGACATGCCCCGTTATGGGACAGGTGAATTTGGATTCCGGTTACCATAGTGAGCCATAAACCACATGTGTCAAATTAGCCAGAGTTTGATCTTACGTGATAAAAGGTAACACAGGTTTTACTTTCAAAATAAAAGCACTAACGCATACCTATGTTAGCATGTGTTTTATTTTGAGACGTTAAGCCGGAAATGGTAATGTTTATACGGGCCACTTTGACAACTCCTCCGCCAGTGAAGCCTCTACCGTTGACTTAACGAAAGAAAACTTCATAGTAGCTCGACAAGTTTTCTTTCGAGAGTATTGGACAAAACGCTACTTTTTGTGTTATGTAACGGTACATTTTATCTTTCGACGTGACCGGGTGACACAGCTAGTTTGGGCCTGTCCAGTTAACGTTGGGCTAGTTGGGAGGTAACGTCGTTAACGTTAACGTTACACCAAACTGTACAATGCATACCGCCGGTATGCTAGCGTCAAACGGATCAATAATGGACTTGGACTCGGAGTTGGTGAAAATAAAAGCACACTACCGTGGGTAAGTAGCTTGTCGTAGGAAATAGGGAGACAATAGCTGGCTGGGTTACGATGACAAGGGGAACACCTGTGGAGTGGAGACTTCCACATATCTGGTGGTATGGAAGTTACGTTAGGGTCGTTCCTGAAATCAAGCTAGGTCATTGAGAGTGACACTGCACTCTGTCAACTGGTATACGTGCAGTTTAGTGTCCCAAATTCCCCATACAATGTCCTTAATTAATTATGAACCTGCTAAACCACCTGTGCTACCCTAACCTTAACCCTAACCTGTCTCAAACCCTCATCATTTGGGACACTCCGTTTTTGGAAAATAATTTGGGACACTAAACTGCACGTACACCAGTGAGTTTTGCTGTATAATGTGATTATAGTACTCTAGGCCTATCTTTTTCTTTTCTTTTCTTTATTTTTATTTTTTTAATTTAAATCCAGTATGCATTACAGATATGTGAAAAAAGGTAAAGCATCACTTATTTTCAAATAGATATAAAAACAAACGAGATGAAAAAGAAAAAAAGAAGCATAAAATAACATAAAACATGCCAGGGGTCAGCAAAGAATACAAAATAATTGAATTATTTAAAAACATGAAATAGGGAGCACAATATTACAGTTCTAATGGCTTTTTTTGTAGCCTATATATCTTGCTAGTTTGTGGTATCTAACTGGGATTATAGCAGGATCAGTCACTGTCTCACGTTGGGTTAAATATGACAATCATGTCACTGCTTTATCAAATATTAAATTCTATGTAAGGTATTGTATGTATTAGAGCTCATATACATTACCTATACGTATTTAAAGAATCATTCAGTACGTGTTTCTCTTTTTTTTTTTAGAAATGTTACTTTTACTGTTGTCTTTGAAGGACTGCCAACCCTTATATTTACACTATCTTTTACCCTCAATGCCAAGTGTTTGTTATGTAAATGTTCACTTTTATTAATGAAAAGGACCTTTTCTTGTGATCGAGGCTACCTAATGCCATTGCTCTAAACACTGACAAAAATGCCACAAAAGGTTATGAAAAATAGTCACGTGACCAGGGTTCAAAATTAACTTTTTCGTCCACCAGCCACTCAATAGATTACCATTGTGTTTTTGGCTGGTGAGTGAAGCAAATCTACCAGCCACTTGCATATTTTACCAGCATATGGCTAATAGATGGTGCTAATTTTGAACCCTGCACGTGACGTTATTGAAGGTCCTTCATAATGACACTATTTTATATTTTTAATTCCTCCTTCCGTTGTTTCTTCCCCAGCCACACTGTGTATCCTGAACATAAAGGTTAACTGGCTCTACAGCCGTCACCCATCAACATGTCACTTTTGATATTTCTATCAAATGTTCATCATATGGTAGCACATTTGTCCCTGTTTCCTTACAGTCTACTATGGTATCAATAATCTGTCAATTATACAGTATACTAAAACTGCAGTGGAAAATGATAGGGCTGTACGATTCTTGATAAATGACTATCACAATGTTTTTTGTTAAAATTCAGATCGGGGTTCTCTCACGATTATCAGTATAAGCGTTAATTTTAGGGATGCACCGAATCCAGGCTTTGGATTCGGCCGAAAATTGGGCTTTTTGACGGGGTTCGGTTTCTGTCGAACCTTAGAATGTTTTTCCACCGAACCCTACGCTTGCACTACGCTACGCTGGTCGACGTAATGACGGCGCCGTTGATTACGGGAAGGTGTTTACGTAGGTGGAGCGTTCAATGCAGTAGGCTGTGAGAAAGTGAAAATGGAACTCGTGGGCAGAAAAAGTGTAGTTTGGCAGTACTTTCAATCAAAAGAAGCCCATTCAAGTCCAGCTACATGTTCAATTTTAGCATGCCGATTTGTCTCGTGGTGGCAAGGACCCTAAACTATACACAACATCACCGCTGTTACAACATTTGGTATGAAACATCTGAAAGAATACGAGTTGTGCATGAAGGACTCTACAGACAGCAGCCAAAATGCAGCAACTTCAGATACGGCAAAGGAAGGTCAGAAAAGGACAAAAATACACTGCTGTGGACGTTGTTTACTTCATTAATGTGTTTACTGTGTTAATGGACTGAGGATGGGAGGAGGATTCGGTATTCGGTTTCGGAATCGGCAGAATATTAACCAGTGGATTCGGTATTCGGCCGAACCCCAAAAATCTGGATTCGGTGCATCCCTAGTAGAGCTGGGCAATATATCGATATTATATCAATATCGTGATATGAGACTAGATATCGTCTTAGATTTTGGATATCGTAATATCTTAATATGGCATAAGTGTTGTCTTTTCCTGGTTTTAAAGGCTGCATTACAGTAAAGTGATGTCATTTTCTGAATTTACCAGACTGTTGTAGCTGATAACTATTATTTGCCTTTACCCACTAAGTCATTATATCCACATTACTGATGATTATTTATCAAAAATCTCATTGTGTAAATATTTTGTGAATGCACCAATAGTCAACGCTACAATATCGTTGCGGTATCGAAATCGAGGTATTTGGTCAAAAATATCGTGGTATTTGATTTTCTCCATATCGCCCAGCCCTAATCCCTAGTTTATTTTCTTCTGTAACCAAAATAAATTATTGCTATTTGCACTATTGCATTTCTGGTCTGTAAAAGTGTCCTACAAAGAAACAAATAGCTGACATTGCCATGCCACTAAGTGCATGAATGAATGAATGAATGAATGAATGAATGAATGAATGATTGGAAGACTTTTCAGTCCACAGTATACTGAGCCTGGAATACACTGGCATCTAATGATTAAGAGATCAGAAAAGGTTAAACAGACTAAAATATTGAAGCCCGAGAATGAAAAGCCGCCTTGTTTGATGGTTTATTAATCCAGTTAGCGTGCTTAAAGGAACTCATAGCTCAAAGTAACATTGTGTTGAGTTGTGTTGTGCTCTTTTATACTTGGGGTGAAGGTTTTAAATGGCAGAGAGAAATAGTTTCAATGTGATTGAGTTTATTCAGGTCAGGGTTTCCCACAGAAAATTTGTTAGTTAAGGTGGTAGGGTGGAGTTTGCCATTATAATATATAATTAATAAATAACCAGCTTTTATTATTTACAAAATTGCACATTGCAACAGTTGCAATGTGCAATTTTAACAAACACCATACAAACTATACAACACTTTGTGCTAAAAAGTGCTAAACAACATAACAACTGAAACAAGAACAGTGAATTAATTTGTGCAATTTTAACAAACATTATACAAATATATACAACACTGAAGTGCAAAAGAAAGTGCAAAACACCATTGTCAAAATGTGCAAAGGTGATCACAGTCACTGCTTATGGCAGAGCTGACATCCAGCATCGCTACAGGCTATCCTTCTTGGTTTTAATAAGAACAATTCAAGGGCCCTTTGGTAATTGCACTCTTTTACAAGTGGACCATTTATGCCAAGCATAAATGGTCCACTTGTCTCACCAGGTTGATTGTCGGCTATCCAAATGCCAGATGAACGTCTTCCCCCAAAAATATTTTCTTTTTCTTTTTCCCCGGATAAAGAATGTTGTAGAATGTTTGGCGAACGATGATAGATAGTGCGATGACATTCAGCCACCAGATGCCGCATCACACGATTCGGAGGCATATCACATATTTAAAGATTGTAAAAACTACTGTAAATTATTTTCCATATGTGTTCAATATGTTCCATATTTTATGCGTTCTGCAGAGAAGGGAGACTAGCGTTGGTCACGGTTTGGAATGAAAGGGAGAAAACAGGACAGAGTTACACGGCGGATGTCGCTCATATACCTTTTTTTTTTTTTTTTTTTTTTTTTTTTTTTGACGACGGCAGGCGTGTGTTGCTTAGGCTGGCCTTAGGTGCAAAGTGCTGCGGGAAACCCTGCCAGGTTGATTAACAGTTAGCATGTAGTTAGTAGGGCTGGGAATCCCCAGAGGCCTCACGATACGATATCATCACGATACTTATGTCACGATACGATATTATTTTAAACATATTGCAATATTCTGCGATATATTGCAATTTATTACCTTTTTTTTCCAACTTCAAATTTTCCCAGTTTCAAATTATGTCCCCAAAAGGAAACTTTGTCAACATCTGTTTTATCAAAAAAGATACATTTCTCTGTTTGTTCATCTCACTTCAATTTTATTGCTGCAAAATGGGATTGTCAAGCAGATAAACTGACCAACACATATATCATAAAAGATCCATACTTGGCGTCTGTGTATCGATACAGTATTGCCATGGAAAATATCGCGGTACTATGCTGTATCGATTTTTTCCCCCCACCCCTAATAGTTAGGGGCTAATGGTCGGGACACAATGGTCATTGATAGACACACAACGTTAACTGTTGTTAACTGTTAACTGTCCTTTTTTGTTGACATGTTGCTACTTCTCAGCGGCAGCAGTTTACTGATGTAGAACTTACTCCAAACTCTGATTTGGGTCAGAAATGCTTTTCGACTCTCAGCTCGGTAATACACTCAAATGTATTTTTAGAGGGGAGTGTGTGTATACAGGAGCTGGGTAACCTGGCCCCATTAAACTCAGGCTAATCCAGTTAGGATTTATATAATCTTAAAATACAACCCTCCTGATTCTGAATGAATGAACTTGAACGCATTCTATCCGTTTTCACCATTCATCACATGTTGCTCTTTTTAGGACTGTAGTTCCATATCCTGAGCAGACAAGACAAAAAGAGACAAACTTCTCAAACGTCAAATGTCGTCCAAACACAAGGAGCCGTACAAGAACTTTGTATCGTGATTTAAATCAGAAAGTATCTGATCAAAGAATAAGCGAACAAGATTATGAATCGGACATCTGACATTTGTCGACACTGACATATTTCAGCGGCAGCCAAAAAGAATTGAGATTTAACACCAAAGAGAAAAGAGGAGTTTATGGCTGAGGGGTTAGAAGTTGCCATTACTATCTTCTGAAGAGTTTGTATTGTTATACAGTATGTAGTGTTTTATTGCAGTGTCGGACCCACTTTATACTCAAGTTGGAAGCAGCCTGCCAACAAGAAAGATAAATTATTTTTGGTTCTTTACCAGTTTTTCATCATTCTAGCAGATTGGTTTAAACTGATTTACACCCATATTTTGTATCTCCACTCTTTCAAAAAATTGGTTCCTGTGCCAGAGTGAAAAAGTTCCTCCTGTTACAAACACAGCTCAACATGCTTCCACTAATATAGAGTGAACAGAACTATGGAGAGAAATTGAAAGAGCTTCTGATCACTGGCCAAAGTAAAGCTAAAAGAACAATAAACAGACTACGTAAGACTTCAGTGTTTCCACACCACAAGGTTTTTAAAATCTTTTCACCCGTTTTTTTAAGATCGAGTTTTTTAAAGATAATTTTTTGGGCCTTTTTTGTCATTTGTGTCTGTGACAGGAAAGGAGGGAGAGAGAGAGAGAGAGAGAGAGAGAGAGAGGGCGACATGCAGCAAATGGCCACAGGTCGGAATCGAACTTGGCCACTGCAGTAAGGACTGAGCCTTAGTGCATGGGGCCATCGATGTCTAATAAGACCAGGATACAGCATTTGAGCCAGGGCCCCATTTATTCCTTTGAGAGTTGCTCAGTGACTAGGGCTGGGCAATCGTTATATGAGGCTAGATATCGTCTTAGATTTTAGATATCGTAATACCAAGAGTTGTCTGTTTCTGGTTTAAAAGGCTGCATTACAGTAAAGTGATGTATTATTCTGAACTTACCAGACTGTTCTAGCGGTTTTATCATTTAAATTTACCCACTTAGTCATTGTATCCACATTGTTGGTGATTATTTATCAAAACTCTCATCGTGTTACTGTTTTGTCAAAGCACCAATAATCAACACTACAATATTGCCGCAATATCGACATCGACATATTTGGTCAAAAATATCGTGATATTTGATTTTCTCCATATCGCCCAGCTCTTTCAGCGACGCATGAAGCCAAAAAAAGTGCCACGTGTAAAAATAGCCGGATGTTCAGCGCTGCTTCCGTACTGTGCGGCCCAGAAAGAAGGCGCACTAGAGACGGCTACTTCCGCTTCTAGCTTGAATGGAGATTTTTTTTAATTTAATCGTGCGGGTCTTCTAGACTTTTCAAATGTTATCGGACCGAATGGATCAAATTCTGATAGTGAAAAATGTCATTTTTGCGGTGGTGGGGGGGTTGTGACGCTCAAAAAAATGTATGATCCACTGATTTACAGACGGCTCTTTTCTTCATGTAGCTCTATGGAAAAAAATCTTTCTGGGCCCCATGCACATGTAAATGAGAAAATAACACATAATATATCAATTCTTAGTCATCTTCATTTGTTTAGTATTTATTTCGGTATAATTTTATTTTGATATAGATACACTCAAGAGCTAGTATGAAACCTGGGGTCTACTACATACTATTTACAAATGATCTGTTGATACATGAAGTGTAGGTGTCTGTACAGTATGTTGTCTATTGAGTCCAGCATGTTAAACACAGAGCTTACCATTCGTGCTTGCATAAATAATCGAAAAAAATACTCCTTAAGTCTAAGTCTTCTGAGGGCGGTGTAAAGATCTCCCACAGTCACAGATCAATAGGTTAGTGGATCAATATCAGCAGAGGCTGCCCCACAATCATCCCTCCTCAAATCTGAGAGACCCTCATAAGCTGTTACAGCCTTTAAGAGCGCTGTTTACCCACAGACTGTTGGGAACCGACAAATGGCTGGGTTTATTTCAAGCACATAGATGTCTTAGACACAATTCTGCTGGTTACCGGTAATTACCACCATTCAGTTTAAGGGATTTTCTTTTTTTTCAGAATAAGGTTAAAAATGAAAACTGGAATTTGTAGTAGTAGGTAGTAGTTAACTCTTTAAATTTCTGAGTGATTTTTATGTATGTGATATATATGTGTATGTGTGTCTGTTGTGTTATGGTTGTCTAAGCTACTGGATGCCTAAAATTTCCCTCGGGATGAATAAAGTATCTATCTATCTATCTATCTAGTGTTTTTAAAATTGCCGTCTGTATCGATACAGTAGCATCTGCGTCAATATGCTTACAGGTATCAGCGATAGGACGAAGGAGTACGTCATAAAATTTGGCTGAATCGATTTTATTTTAGCACAGCCCTAGTAGGTGGAAACCGCCAATCTATTCTGGGATTGGGGAAAAATCACTCTGGCTTGTTGTTTGTATTTTCTTAAACCAATCAACCGTCCTGGGCGGCGCTAAGCCCCGATGGCGGAGAGATAGCGAGAGGGGAGGGACATCGATGTCAGGCTTAATCCCGGCAATGTACATCTGTTGAGCCTGACATGGAACTAACCACTGTACAGTACTTGAGCTAGAGGTGACATAAATGTTTTGATTAGAGGATTCAAAGATCAACATGTTGATAGGTAGCTTTATGCGCTTGTAGTACATGACCAATCCTTCAGTGTGCCGAGCAATCTGGAGTTCATGCACTCAGAAAATAGTGCAAGGGTCAGCCAAAGTGTGTGTGTGTGTGTGTGTGGGTGTGGGTGTATGTGGTGTGTGTGTGTGTGTGTGTGTGTGTGTGTGTGTGTGTGTGAGACATCATTCCACAATGACTTGTGTGGGTGTTGGCCGTGTGGAGCAGTGCCTGCTGGGAAGCAAGCTGTCTCTGCTCCACCTTGTCAGAGTCCAACAAACACTCGCCATAAACACTCAGACTCACTCACACGGGCCCAGTCACTAACTCCTGCACGTATTCTTCCAGAAGCACGTATCAGGTGGTGATATATGTTGTATTACAGTGTAAAACACACACGTACCTGGCTGCATGTTGAAACTGAACATGCACACCCTTCTTTAAAACCACTGATAAGGGTACTAGAATGCCAGTGACTTTGTGCTTTCTGTTTCATTTCAGCATTCAAAAATCTATAGTAAACATATCATTTATGGCCGTTTGTTTAAACCAATGCGTGCCCCAACTGTCTGGTTTACAGCTTCAGTATTCAAATTTAGTGGTATTTACTAGCAACGCCGCCTGACTTATTGTGAAATTTGTGTTTCCAGTGTTTGCCTATGATTAGTGTGGCCAGAACCGTCTGACATGCAGTGGAGTTGCCTCCACGGAGTCCATAAATTCCTGCTTATGGATACCTCAAATACTATCGCGTTATCCCATTTATACCATTAGACCAGGCATGTACAAAGTCCGGCCTGGGGGCCAGTCACGGCCCGCGGCCAGATTTCATATGGCCCGCAGCCTCAGTTTGTGAAGGACGAGAAGAGGAAGAGCAAGAGTCATATGTTGTAAGCTTAAATGTTAACAAACTTTGCATTACTCATAATAAGTCATGTTTAAAATGACCATGAGGTTAAGATATTTATCAACTTAAAGTTTTTTTTTGATTTGTTAACGTCTGAGTGGCGTTGATTTGTTTACATTGCCATTTAAAAAAAACAGATAATTGTGACAATGAAAATAAAAATGGTTATAGATCAGTCCATTTGTATGTAACTTGTATTGTTAAAAAAAAATGTCAGAAGGGACCGTTGGCCCCAGGCACCTTCACATTATCAAATCTGGCACTCTTTAAAAAACGTTGGGACACCCCTGCATTAGACCATAGGGAAAGTTTACTTTAAATTCAATAATAGTGAATGAATTCCTCATTCTGTTGTTGACTCCTTTGAAACCCCTGAGGGAACTTGATCTCTGGCCTACTCACACAAAGTAACTCAATCTTGACATTTTCTCTGTGTGTGTGTGTGTGTGTGTGTGTGTGTGTGTGTGTGTGTGTGTTCAGGGACATGTTAATCGCAGACTTGGCAGCCACGGTAAACTTTGTGGAGTTGCGTGAGGAGGTGAGAAAGATGTGCAGCGTTGCCAAGCAGCAGCCCATCACGCTCAAATGGATCGATGATGAAGGTGGGTGTGCCTCACGGTCAAATACTGTACATCAGTCTGCGTGCTCTGTCTTGTCCTGAATGCGCCTGCTGTATCCTTTTTATTTTTATGCTAAACTCTGGCTTAAAAATGCAGCAATCAATGCAGTCCAAAAGTCATCACTGCCACATACCTTAAAATGCTCATATCTAGCAGTCCACGCTCTACAAATGTGCTGGTCCATGACCAACCATGTCTAATGTGCTGGAAGTTTAAGTGACTGCCACTCAGCTTAAAAGTTACGTATAATCTCTAACACTGTGTCTACTCAGGAGGTTAGGGAGAGAAGCATGTTAGCAGCAGCAGCAGCAGCTGTAGTCCTCTGTGTGTGTCTACACCACTTCCCCACCATTATAAGGTTTAGATACAGCACCCGAGCCGTTTTGGGCAGCACCTAAGCCGAATGAAAAGACTTTTCTCAGATCTAATGATTGTTGTTGGACTTCTTTAGCAAGTTTTATCTATAAGCATTTTGAGTGTTTTTTATTTATTATATGCTCTAGCTTTTCCAACATTTTAGACACAGATATGGTAATAATAACGGTCCAAAATGATGTGAAAAAGAGATGCAAAACAACCACAAAGGGACACAAACCGATGCTGAATGACCACAGAGACCCAAAACATCCCCAAAGAAAACAATAATGACCAATAAGAGACACAGCATTTTTTTTTTTATTGAAAAATTTAGCATTTTCTTCAGGGAGTTACTCCTAAAACCCCCCGCCCCCCTCCCCCCCCGCCAAATACCCGCACCTAAGTTTTCCACAAACCGAAGGAAAACACTTTACACAGGATACGGTCAGACACAGTATTGAGTGTAGGTTACCTGCTTTCTGACATGTATGATTAAATGTATTGTGTGTATGAGTATGAGTGTGTGTTTGTGTGTGTTTAGGGGACCCTTGTACCATCTCGTCCCAGATGGAGCTGGAGGAGGCTTTTCGTATTTACAGTCGGACCAAGAGGTCTGGACTACTGCTGCATGGTGAGTCAGCTCATACTTTTAATTTAATTTCATAATTATTATTATTATACAATCCTAATTATTTAACTAGTTGCCACAATGGACAACTTCAGGAGGGCTAAAACACAACAGAAAGGTACATACCTTAGCAAGCATTGTAACATTTAAAGCGTAACTCTCACCAAAATGCAACCTAGGGTGTTTTTGTGAATGTACCCGAGTCAAACTTTCGTTTAAAAGCATAAAACCTTTCTTTTTAGTAAACTCTTTGTACACAAACAATGTTCTCAATGCTGGAGTTCATGTGAAAAGTTTCATGTTGTGTCGAGCCTCCTTAGTGTTTTAAAAATAGTGATTTTGATGTGATCATAATAGTTCCCCTAGCACTCCCATTCTAAAGGCCATTTGACCGAAAAATGAAATTACAGTAAATCTTAAAAGTGGCGTTTCCGTCCTTATTATGCTTTTAAACGAAGGTTTGACTCTGGTCCATTCACAAAAAGACCCTAGGTTGCATTTTGGCGAGAGTTATGCTTTAAGGAATGACAAGTCACGCAAACTTAATGCAACCATTTATTCATGGTTTTTCTTGTACACATTTTCCATTAAAGGTCCCATGGCATGAAAATTTCACTTTATGAGGTTTTTTTAACATTATTTTAACGTACATCATATGAGTTCCCCCAGCCTGCCTATGGTCCCCCAGTGGCTAGAAATGGTGATAGGTGTAAACCGAGCCCTGGGTATCCGCTCTGCCTTTGAGAAAATGAAAGCTCAGATGGGCCGATCTGGAATCTTCCCTTTATGACGTCATAAGGGGAAAGGTTACCTCCCCTTTCTCCGCTTTGCCCGCCCAGAGAATTTGGCCCACCCATGAGAAAGAGAGAGACATCATGGCTTGAAAACAAGCGAAGCATGGTAGTTGGTCAAGGCCACAGGACCTTTAATAAAATCACTTCAGGGTGTTTATCAACTGGATTGCAAATGTGTGAGGGTTGGGGTTTTAATTTTCATGACCTTTGCATATTTCTGTCACATTTTAAACCGAAAAACAGCAATTGAAATGGTCAGTTTCCTTTATTTTCTGTCTTTTGCAGTCTTCCCCAGTATCCCGGAGCGGCCTGGCATGCCCTGCCCTGGAGAGGACAGTGAGTAAATCAGTTCCATTTCATTCTCCATCCCCCTCTAAGACTCCCATTGACGGTGAGATCCCATGCTGTGTTACCAGCACTGTTAAACTAGGTTAAGCATCTCTGTACCTGGTGCCTAGCTTTGGTGTAAGTGCAAAGTGCAGATGGGTGAGAGCTCTTCGGATCTCCTTGGACCCATCTGATAGGTGTTAAACCCTCTGCAGCTCTAGAGAACTCAACTGGAAATGTCGTTGTCTCAGCACCAACCCAGAGTCAGCCAAGAGTTAACACCGGTTGCCGAGATACAGTTACGTCATGTAGTTTTGCAGCCACAGGTGTATTCCAGCCGAGCACAGTCTGTCAAATTGAGA
Organism: Sander lucioperca; assembly: GCF_008315115.2. Taxonomy (NCBI): domain Eukaryota; kingdom Metazoa; phylum Chordata; class Actinopteri; order Perciformes; family Percidae; genus Sander; species Sander lucioperca. The sequence goes on along the minus strand of NC_050184.1, from coordinate 19,582,076 downwards.
GTTTACAATTTTCCAACTGGTAACACAGAGCTTTGGTGACAGTCAGCACCACTACAGACTGTCTTACAATCTGCTTGTACAAACCTAGACACACAATTTCTTTTTTGTCATTAAAACATTGACTACATTTTTATGTTTTAACCCCCAGGCCAGGGGGGCTAAAGCTGAAATACAAATTTTAACAAATGCTTTTGCATTATAATCAGTTAGCCTTGCCCGCTTTAGCTTGTAAAACTATTCATCCATCCATCCCAGCACACTGGACAGGAGGCTTGCAACATGCTGAACAGGCCACCAGTCCATCACAGGGCTAATGCATATAAAGGCCGTTCCTACCACAGAAACCTTTTTTTTTGCCTCTTTGTGCCGTTTATACATGGCGAGCTCTATGTAAACAAGCCTGAAGATTGTTCTTTAACTTTGATATCAGTTCAGTTATTGTTTTGTAAAAGTGATTAGTCACTGCTGCTCTGCCCTGTGTCTCTCATGTACTCCCATGTTGTTTGCCGCACTCCCTCGCTATCTATTCGCTGTGACAGCATGTTTCAGCAGCTTGTGGACTACACTCCTGAGTGTGCCTATCAGTGTGTGTGTGTGTGTTTGTGTTTGGTGGGATGGGAGCCCTGCTCTTTTGTGCTGAGGCAGACTACTGGTTTACTGTGTGAAGCGCAGCGTGTCATTCTTTAGGTAGGTAATGAAGGATACACACATGTACAGTATTTCTCTCACACACGAACGCACGCAGGCGCACACACACACACACACACACACACACACACACACACACACACACACACACACACTAAGTTAGTATCTATTGTGTAAAGCTTTGCTTGTTGTGCTCTGTGGGTGATATACTGTACAATATTGTATATGTAACAGTAACAACTGTGGCTTCCTGCTGTGTCTTTTCTCCAATTCAATCCTTTTTGGAGGGAAGATAGAGCTGTTTTTAGAGAGGAGGAGAAGAGAAGAAAGAATGAGTGGAGGAGGGAGGGACACATTGTGTGTCTGTTCTTTTCAAGGCTAACTCTGTACTGGTATCTCCTGATGAAACATGCTGTCGCAAATGCTTTGTGAAGCTATTGAAACATTAAAGGGCCACTTCCCCCAAATTACCAAAAAACAAAACATGTTAACATCATTTCTGATTTCTATTTGTGGGATCTTGCTGTGCAGATATTTTGCCTTTTGTTGATGTGGTCTTGAATTGTCCTCCATTGATACTTTGAATGCAGGACTTGTGCTGTGCGTTCTCAATAGTTTTAGCCTACTATTAACAGTTAAAAATAAAAAAAAATAAAAAAAGGTTTTCTCCCTGAATTTTAATTTAGATTGATTCCTGTGTCAAATATTCTATTCGATTTCATTTAACATTTCAGTTAATTTAGTCTCGCCAAAACCAAGAATTTTGTCATTTTAGTCAACCTGATTTTAAATAAGATTCTATCTGATATCTCATTATCTCATGAAAACCACAGGCACTTCACCCGTTCAACTGACTGACCTTAGCAGTTTAGTAACAGACACTCGAGTGTCCCGCTGTTATTACAGACGTCTGAACTAAGCACAGACATTTCCTTGATCATGGACCAACGGCGGTGCGCGAATGAAACACTGATGTATGATTAGATTAATTTACTGTTCCATATGTTTATGGTGAATTTATGTTACGAAAATAAAATTTTAAAAAACATTTTAATTGATGTAAAATGTATGATTTTAAACTGAGACAGGGGTCTGTAAAGGCCTGATCAAAAGGTAGAGCTGTCAACAATAGACAAGGCTACCTCTGGCAGCAGCTTGTTTCTGCCTTTTTTTCAGTCGTGTGTGTGTGTGTGTGTGTGTGTTGGGGGGGGGGGTTAAAATCCTGGATGATGCGCTCAGTGCTGGCTGCCCTGCCTTGCACCGGATTCTCCGGCTGAACACCCAGCCCCCCACCACCGCCAAGCACCGCCCATCCACCCACAGCCCCACCCTCCTCTTCCCCCTCCCACTGTCACCACTCTTTTCCCAGCATCCCCCTCTCTTTCTCTCTCAGCTGTGTGGCACCGCTGTCTCTCCAGGGAGGAGCCTACAGTGCTGCTGCATCACACGAGACACAGAGGCGGGCGAGGGACACTGTGGTAGTGAAAGACAGGGAGAGAGAGAGAGAGAGAGAGAGGGGGAGCATTATACGGTCCAGATATCAGCTCTTAATATACAAGGCAGGCACTCCATTTTTCCTTTACTCTGCTGTTTTTGGCTCTGCCTGCCACACCAAAAAATCTGTGATGCAACTTCATCGAGGATAACACCTCCTAGGAGAAGGGAGAAACACAGAGAGAGAATTAGACAGCCTCGACAAAAGCAAGGCGTCTCTATCAGCTGTGAGGAGAGAGAGAGAGAGAGAGAGAGAGAGAGAGAGAGAGAGAGAGAGAGAGAGAGAGAGAGAGAGAGAGAGAGAGAGAGAGAGAGCAAGAAAGGGCGAGAGAGTGAGAGAGGAAATAATTAAATAAATCCCAGGGAGGAGAGAGAAAGAGGGTGGGATCGTCAGAGAGAGGAAGAGGAGGGGATGTAGCAGTGTGTATCCTTGCCGGCTCATCACACATACACACATACACACACAGACATGTACACACACACACACACTCACACTTAGCCTGGATAATGTGCTGAAAGAGGTGGAGAGAAAGGAAGAAGGCAAACCGGTGAGCTATCTACCTCTGCATCCATCCATCCATCTATCTATCCATCCATCCATCTATCCATTTATCCATCTATACATCCACCCATCCTTTCATCAATCTCTCTGTGTTTCCACGCCAAACTCCCGAGACAATGGATTTGGACGAGTGTGTCCTTGCCTGAATATTTATTTGAGTATGCGTGTGTGTGTGTGTGTGTTTGTGTGTGTGTGTGGGAGATCTGTCTGCTTTCATGATTAGAATGTGTGATTGATTCTTGTCGTGTCACGCATTGCAGGCAGGTATTGTGTGCATGCAACCTGCTAGCTGTGCTAGCCTGGCTGGTGCCTGTTGGCTGGCTTCCTTCACTGTACTGTATGTAACCCTGGAAGGCTGTCTGTTTGGCAATCCACTCGAGGTGCACCTGCTAACGAGTGAGACATGGTGTTTGTGTGCATAGCCGTGTGTAAAGGTTGCATTGTTATGGCAGTGTATGATTTAACCATTATATCAGGCTAGCACTGGTCGTAAATTCAGACGTGTTGCATTGAGTGACATCCTCTGATATAATGGCTATGATGCAGGTTGATTGCACATTGGAACACTGTACACTGGTTGTATTGGAATCCTTTAACCTGAATTGACTCTAATGGTCTGTTGCTGTTTCAGAAGCTTATCCATCATGACAAGAATGCATTCTGTCAAATAACTTGTTTATACTATGAGACTGGTTTAAAGTTTGAAAATTGGCGATGGCAGTTTAAATCCAAAAATGGCAATGTAAATATTGACCTTCAAAAACCTCTTGATGAACCCTAAATTGCACACACAGTAGACAAACCAAAACCAAAATTTACTTTTCATGGTTAGTACCACTTAGTGTTAACAAACTGTTTTCTGTTGTCTTCTTCTGTTGTCAGGATTATTTCATCTTGTGCTTGGGAACAACACATTTTTAACAGAGAGCTTGTGTTACGAACTATGGGCAGGAAGTTTGAAAGACCTGGGTGTATCAAGGGTTTATCAAGACACTATGAAGTTGCATTGTAGCCTGATAATCAGTCTGAATTGCCATTGCGTTTCATTTCATTCATGTAGTCTTACATTGGAATATGTTAGCTGATTTCTGTATGGAGGGGGGGGGGTTATTGGGTGTGAATGCTAGAAGCACTTTCCTAGTTCCAAATGGAAACTTCATTCAAACATCAAAACATTCAGCCCAATTTCGTGCTGTACCTTTCATACGTTCTGAAATATTCCATGTTTTCCAGGAAATGTTGTGCATTCAAATGAATGGACGGAATGTTCAAACTTTCTTTCTTCATTCTCAGATTTTTACATTAGTGTGTGTGTGTGTGGGGTGCATTTTGACCTTTGAAATGAGGAGCAGGATCGGCGATTCCCCCAGTATTTTTTTTCTCTCTCCATACTTGCGCACGTCCGAAGACAGAAACGGCCCACAACAAACACAGCATAGCTTACAGGCTGGTAGCATGCAGCTAAAGACACAGGGTAACGTTAGCTTACCAGTAGCCTGCAGCTTGACTATTTCAAACACAATGGCCACTGCCGGAGTTGGAGATGACGGAGAAACAACAGAAATGGAAAATCCATCTGCTTTCCTGAAGTCACCGGTGTGGCAACATTTTGCCTTCCCCGTGAGTTATGTAAACAAACAATAAATGTAAAGCGTGTGGGCTCCGACGAGACTCCATGGTGCCTTCAGGTACACGTCATTAAACTAATGGTGCATTCAATTGCGCCACTAAAAAAAACCTCTGAGAAACTCAAACTGTTGTTGCAAAGTACCCTTCTGCCATCTAGTGGCTCTTATTATAACATTGCCATCCCTGTTTTTTTATTTGTTTTTAAAGGTCCTATAACATGCTGCTTTTTGGATGCTCTTATATAGGCCTTAGTGGTCCCCTAATACTGTATCTGAAGTCTCTTTTATATAGGCCTTAGTGGTCCCCTAATACTGTATCTGAAGTCTCTTTTATATAGACCTTAGTGGTCCCCTAATACTGTATCTGAAGTCTCTTTTATATAGACCTTAGTGGTCCCCTAATACTGTATCTGAAGTCTCTTTCCCGAAATTCAGCCTTGGTGCAGAATTACAGCCACTAGAGCCAGTCCCACAATGAGCTCTCCTTAGGATATGCCATTTCTGTGTCTGTAACTTTAAATGCTATTGAGGAGGAGAGAGGGGGGGCAAGGTGGAGGGTGGGGGTGTGGCCTTGACCAACTGCCATGCTTCGCTTGTTTGCAAGCCATGATGTCTCTCTCTTTCTCATGGGCGGGCCAAATTCTCTGGGCGGGCAAAGCAGAGAAAGGGGAGGTAACCTTTCCCCTTATGACGTCATAAAGGGAAGATTACCAGATCGGTCCATCTGAGCTTTCATTTTCTCAAAGGCAGAGCAGGATACCCAGGGCTCGGTTTACACCTATCGCCATTTCTAGCCACTGGGGGACCATAGGCAGGCTGGGGGAACCCATATTAATGTTAAAAAACCTCATAAAGTAAAATGTTCATGCCATGGGACCTTTAATTAAATCAAATCGGGAACTTAAAATTGAAAGTCAAAGCGAATCGACACCGCTAATTGCTACAGTGCATTCCTCTAATTCTGGGCTGGTGGTAATGGCTCAGCCCCTTTTGCTTGAATGTTTTTTTTGCCTAAAATGACTAGGCATTTTAACATTCAGCCTCTCTGTCCTTGGCTTGCTCTTTGCAGCGCTGGTAGGTGAATACAGAGCTGGAGTATTACATCTCAGAGTCTACATGTGGTTTGGGGTATTAGAGGCTGTTTTGAGCTGTAGTGGCCACGCTCTGTGCAATCTGAGTCATCCTGTGTATTGATCCCTACGATGTTTCCAACTATTTATGAGCCTGTGTAGGACTGTGGCTGTGTGTGTGTCCGTTTTGCTGACTAGACACTGACCTATTAATAGCACTTTATGGATAACGCTCAGCTGAACAGCTCAGTCTGCAATGCAGTCCATGATATGTAATGCTACACAATGATATATCTGCTCCCATTTCCTCTTGTTAGTGGATGTGTATCACTGCATATCAGCAGCTGAAGTTCTCTTCTAGGTTATCTATTGTAGGGGTTAGAGGGCCCATTGAGACTGCATTATGCTCAGTCAGCCTGTGTAACTGGTTAGTTGGAGACCACTAGACTCATTGGACTGCTGCCTGCAATGTCTGGCTGACTACACTGTCTACACTACTACGTTTTGGTTTAAAAAAGAATATTTTTTTGCTACTGCGGGATTGCCTAGCCCCATTTTGGTTTAAAAAATCTCGTGGGGTTGCTTTGTCTGGACAGGCACAAGCGGAGACCTTTGGAAATGACGACACTGACGCCAGCTTTCGCCTCCCGATTGGGTCTTCTTACAGTCATGACGTGTCCTTCCCTGATTCGTCACGCACTTATCACGTTACCCTTTCCCGGGAATAAAACAAACAACATCCTAGACTGCCTATCGGTGACTATCGGTGGTTATTTCAACATTGATAACGAAATACAGATGATTCTGACCAAATTTACCATTGCTGCTCTTCCTCCGTAGTCTTTTCTGCAACTAAGCAACTGCCACCAACCGGGCAGAGTATACATGCTGCTTCCTGTTTAAACCGGCACATGCATGCCCAGTATACGTGAATTGTCATGTAAAATGTTTTTTTGTTAAAAATGTTGTGTTAGTAAGGACATAGATTAGTTCTGCAACTGGAGCTAAAACTCTTGTGTGGACAGGGATCGTTTTTGTCTCAAAATGCCGCTTAAAAACCAAAGCCTACTAGTGTAGATGTAGCCTCTCATGATTCGTGTGCCGGCATGAGTCACTAAACTAAGGATGGAGCTGCATCTGTTTTCCTCACATTTGATTATTGTAACGCCACGCTGCGCTTAGTACCTGCCCAATACCATTACACTCCACATACATCAACTCCCATCATCACAGCATGTACACATGGGTGTAAAGGATATCGCAAGGGCCAACATGGCTCTGTATTTGTCATTGTTGGCTTTTGCTACTTAATACTCAACCTTGGCTGTTCAGAATGGCCTGGAAGACAAAGCATCCCCATCAGCTAGAGGGACAAGCAAGAGAGAGGGTTTTCCATCCTAAAATCACTGATCACATCGGACAACAGTGCCAGCCTCAGGGGAATCATCTTAAAGCTGAAACAGTTTACATTTGTAATTAGTGATTAGGCTTGTTTGACTGATTATGTGCTGTTAGAAACCAAGGCACAAATATGCAATGATTGGCTTGGCTTGAAACCAGAGATAGGGAAGCTACATTCAAAATCTAATGTCAGCGTGCTCATTACTTCCTTTATGTTGTAGCTGCTGATGTAATCCTCTGGTATGCCTCAACTCAGAGATATAATCTGATTGCTTCTGTCAGTTGTGGATTCATTTACCTCCACAATGCCACAACATAGAATGTGCACTGAAATTACTTGTTTTCACTTTCTAGGGTGTATTTCTGTCCCAGTCTTCTTATTTAAAACTATCAGTCCTAATTTTCATGTAATAGGACATTTTTGTCCTACAAGTGATTAGTACTATACTTGTGTAGTCACTGCAGTGCTTTAAAGTTAACTGGGAGTGGCTTTCTCTAACCAGGATTTTCAGTCACAAATTTGAACTGTTGACTCACTTAAGCTTTGACAGACAATTGATATGTTCAAAATATTTCTTTACCATTATTATTTGAATTTCACCAAGGTCTTGCCAGATATCACACACACATTATTTTACATATTTTTAACAGTTGAACTTTTAGTTACAAGAGACATAATGTTTTATTATGTCTGCCTACTCAGTCACTGAACAGAATTAAGAAGTCTGACAGTTAATAACATTATTATTAAGGTATTTTTGTGAAATGGCAGGAATCTCCACATGTCCACAGGGTCATTAAATATAAAACAAGATATGTACCCTAAATCACATCTCCTTTGTTTAATAAAAAAAAAATAAAGTGCTCATATTATGCTTTTTGGCTTTTTCCCTTTCCTTTATTTTGTTATGTATCTTTTTGTACATGCTATAGGTTTACAAAGTGAAAAAGTCCAAAGTCCACCCCAAAGGGACTTACCATCTTCCAGAGAAAACTCTGTTCACAAACTGCTCCAAACAGCTCTATTGTAGTCCAGCCTTTACTTCCGTAATGAACGTGCATCACTTTGTAACACACGTTATAATGCTCGCCTAGCTGCTAGCGTGGCACGCCCTCATACTCTAGTAGTCTGGCTATACTGGCTAGTAGTCCTCACCTAGTTACTGAGCATGTGCGACTCCCAACAAAGATGGAACAGAAGTGAGATGTCTCACTCTGTAGCTAAAACAGAGAGTTCAACACACAGGGTGAAAAGAGGAGCTGCAGAAATGTGCAGTACAACAAAAATATGGTGTTTTTTGAAAATGAAACCATGTAAACCTATTCTGATATAAATACAATTATGAACCTGAAAATGAACATAATATGAGCACTTTAATAAACTGTTTTCTGAAATTGGATTCACTTTTATGTAGAGGTATCTTAAAAACACACATCATGGCAGTGTTGAATGGGCACCTCACTCATTTTTTAAGATCACTTTACTTTAACCTGTAAACTGTTGTTTTATGACTTCTGTGGCTCTTGAGGAGCTTTTTCATGTCAGAAAAAAAACCTGATGTTGTCCTCAGCTTGGGAATTACATATTTTTAAAGAAAAGCCCGCGTTACAAACTGGGGCTGTGGAGTTTGAAAGACTAATTTTTTTGGAGCTTGACCCATTCTTGGAACTAAAAGTCAGGATGTGTAAGCCTCTGCTGCATCAATTTTGAACAGTCTTTTTTTAATGTGTATCTCACAAGCAGAGGTGTATAAAGTACTAGAGACCCATACTTGAGTAAAAGTACAAGTGCTCTATCAAAAAAGTGACTTGAGTAGAAGTTGAAGTGCTCTTTAAGCACCCCACTTAAGTGGAAGTACTAAAGTATTCAGCATTTTTTGTACTTAAGTATTGCAAGTAGTTTATTTTAAAATGTACTACTCAAGTACTAAAAGTAAAAGTACAAGTATTGTGTTATGTAGTTATTAAAGAAAGCAGTCAAATTTTGAATATCATATTTTTGGAGTTCAACTTTTTACTTGGTATTAAGATGGTGCATTACAGGCAGTCACAAGCTGTACATTGCTGGATATATGAAGGAAGTTTCTGAAATAAACCCAAAAAGGTACACTAATGTCACAGCTGTTATAACTACTATTATCTGATACAACAGTGGGTTATTAATCACTTATTAACAAATACTGAAATAAAATGTGTGATATAGTGGAGAGTTAGCAAGCTAGCAAAACAGATAAACTAGCAGCTTCACATCACAGGGTGAAAACATGCAGTACTCATTTCAGACTGAAACAACTCAGGAATAGCTTAATCTGCTGCAACAATAGCTAAATAGAAAAAGTACAAACTTACATCGTCTCTGACTTCTGAACAGGCGAATGAAATTAATTACGCCGTAATGAAAAGAAACACGACGCGATCTCTGGGATGTTTTACGTAACTTACGTTATTAGCATACGTAACGTAGCCGTAACTACACACACTGTACCTCCACAGTCTCCGTAGCGTGAGGAATTCACAACAGTAACGAGTAACGATGCAGCACATAAAAAATGTATCGGGGTAAAAATATTAAACTCATCGAAAATATGTACTCAAGTAAAAGTGGAAGTAGGAGAAAAAAATAATACTCCAGTAGAGTACAGATACAGCTTTTTAGTACTTAAGTACAGTAGTGAAGTAGTTCTACTTCGTTACTATACAGCTCTGCTCGCAAGTCCTCTCACCTAGCAGAAGTGCAATACTAAATTGTTGAGTACCCTGTTAAAAGGAAATTTCAGTTTTATACAACTCGGGTCTTATTTTGTAGTTTTAGCCATCTTTTCAATTGGTAATAATTACATTGTACCATCCACGAGCAGTCAGACGATCATGCAGGTTTTAAAAATAAACTAAACGTGGATGAGAACCAAGACGAAGAGTAGAATAACTGCCCAAACCGTCCATAACAGACCTATTTCCTGCTTCAACTTTGATGTACTGTAGTTGTTGGAATTACAAGCAACATTTTAGGTGCACTCACTTCCAAAGAAAGTGGTCTAGATAATTAAGATAATTAGGTTTGTTTACAACCTGTCTGATTTTCTAATTGCCCCATTAGACTTTGATGTAGAGATGTCCTCCTGTTCCCAGATCTCAGCAATGACTTTGGTAAGTTCAGTGTTATCATAACCTATAGAAACGATGGTGACAACTACAAAAAATTGTAATTTGGCATAGGAGGTGACCGTATTGAAATAGCCTTCAGGTGAGTACACGGCTTCAAAAGAATGATAATCAAATAATTCTGTCAGTGGAATCTAAAGTCAGACAATGCTCCTTTTTTCAATCGTATAAGAAAAGCAGTAAATGCGGAGGATTCAGAGGAGGCTCAAAGGAGTAACATAAAAACACCCCTGACCCCCATGATAAGGAATAAATCTTCCTCCTTTCATAGTCCCTGCTCTTATCTCTCTCTCTGTTCAAGCAGACAAGTGGCTTTTTGATGCGGTCTTAGTTGGCAGTTACACCCTCATGCGGTTCATTTTGACTTAGCCTTTTCTTGTCTTGGGTGTCTGACATCCATACAGATCCAGTATGGGATCTATGGTGCGAGAGCCAACAGCGTACACTAGTTTCTTAGAAATCAAGAGAGACGGCCAACAAGTAGCTGTACTTATTTAGCTCCCACCTGCAATTGGTGACACACTAGCTGGGGGTAGGTTGCCTCTTCTAAATTAGGGGTGTATACTAGACAATTACCAAAAAATTAAACATTCTCTATGTAATGTATTTGGAATCTAAACAGTTGAACCAGCCAGCAAATTTCCCGTGGTCCAGTACAACAAGACACTCAACTTGCTGCGTGCTCGTCCCACCCTAACATATCTCAAGCTTCACGACAGCTTAAAACCTTGGGTCAAGATGAAACCCAAGCTCCAGGTTTTGAAATGTCACTATATGTGTCTTTTTCTACAGTTTGTAACCAAGTTAAACAAATTCACAGCATACTGGGTAACCTGCAGACAGAGAGCCGAGGTGGTGCCCACTGACAGTTATGTGCCGTGCCCAAGAGTCCTAAAAACCTATAATAATATGGATACAGGATATGTTGACGCACATTTGTTCTTTGGTCGGTAATGTACGTGTGGGTCCGGTGTAGATGAGGTGCTTCAAAACAACCTGTTCAATCAAAAAATTGTCCAAAATCTGAAACTTAATCATTAAGATGTCAATCAGTTTTTTTTTTTATTAATAATCAAACAAAATAACCGTTCTCCTTTCCATCTTACCACGTTACCACCATGCCACGTAACCACGGACAAAAAACTGTGACCTCGCTGTGGCAACACAGCTGTAGCAATTAGTCCACATTTAAATAAACCTTTGCTTCCCACACTGGTTGCCAATGAAATATATGGATACAGATGTTGGTTTTTGGATTAAAGTTACGATTGCTGTTTTTCTCTGATATTTAATTAAAGATTTCATCATTTTCGATTACAGCCTCCGAATCGTTGGCGCTGAAACCATCTTCAAACAATGGGACACTAAAACGGAACAAAATCGATTGAGGTTAATGGTGTCCCACAGAAAACATCCAACAGGCTGCATCACATCATAGCAGCAGTGCAGCATTAATTTACTTTTGCATGCAGCACATAAAGTGGGACCGGTACATCAGCTGCAACTGTAACAATAGTGTTATGTAATGCACTCATGCATCAGGAATTAATCACTGCACTGAAACTGTGGCCAACCGCCTGAGGATGAAAATACAACAGGCTTCCAAACAACAACACAGTGCAAAGTATAGCAGCTTCCAGGCAAGAACAGCTGCCTTGATTAGGGGAATGGTGTTAGACAGCTTCCTAGCTTAACACCTCTGGTCTTTTTAATGGTACTTGGTCCATTATACAGCAGCTACAGCTATAGTATGATATGCGGTGCCACAAGCAGGGCTGAGCCAGAGACCAATCATTATCTCTGTGATGTTATTTGTTGTGTATGGTAGGATATTGATCACAGCTGTCAACATTAAGACACACAAGCAACAAGTGTGACAACTGAAATAAATCTATCCTAAAACACTTAAGAGCTGTTGCCTGTGTACCTTGCACCTTTGGGCCCATTTCATTTGAGATGGAGTTGTTGTCTGTCTGATTGTCTGTCCTACTATCCAACACTAGTTACCCTCTATAGTGTTAGACAGACAGACGTAGTGGAGACAGTAGCCCTGTTCAGGCCTGGCATTACCATGCGTTCTGGGTGATCCAATCACAAGTGGACAGCTCTAAATACAGGTGTGAATGCACCAAGACACATCGAGATCTGATCACTCAGACCACATTCAGAGGTGGTCTGGGCCACATGTGTTCACATTCTTAGAGCAGTGAGTACGGAAATGTGTCCTGGGCCACATTAAGGACTCAATTGTAAGCGGAACTATGTTCACTGGCTTTGTCCATGACTGAGATATAGGTAGCTGTGTATTTTGGCCATCTTTGTATTTTAAAATATTTGTATTTTAAAAGTATTTCTCACAGAAACTACTGAGAGTGAATGGTGTGTTTTGGATGGTATTATCACACTGTCGGTGATGTGTCTGTGTTTTTGTTCCGGTACTCTGCACAGATCTGACACCCGCCCACCTGCTCTCTGAAGCCCTGTGCGGTGTTGGCGGCGCACAGGTCCCCAGGGGACCGCAGGTAGACAATTTATTAGACTTTATTTTTATGTTCATAAAATGTACCCAAAAATCTGAACATACAGTATTACACACATACCACTGTTGGTGTGATCCCATTGCAAGATGGTCTACAGTTTAGCCTCCATATACAGTACTCGCAGGGAAGACACACATGAGGCTGATTATACAGTACTTAAATCATTCTTTGGTGCAAACAGGTGCATGCTTGTTAACAAGGTGAGAACATGGGCTACAGAACACCTGGTCCCCCGGTTCTGGGGTGCTGTTTGTCTCTTCTACTATCTGTACTTCTCCTCGCTCACTGCTCCCACCTTTACATGCTTACAGTCTTTACCTGGCAACAGTTGCCTTGCATTTGATATGATATGCAAATTAGATACTTTAACTGTACATAGACACACGAGGAGGTGTCTAACTTTCACAGAGAGAATGTATGTGACAGACTGCATCCTGAGGTATTTATGAAATATTCCTAGTAGTCGTAAAGTATTTGCAGTGTGTGTATATGTGTGTATTTTGCAGAGCTAGGTAAGTAGATTAGTGTTGATGACGGCATAGTGCACTGTTAAGCCCTTTAGGGAGAATGGAAGAAACTAGTCTGTGTACTGTATGTGTGTGTGTGAGAGAGAGAAAGTGCAACTGAGCAAATGAGAGATTCAGCATGCAGGTCCTTCATGCATCACAAGACTCAACTGTCAAAGAGTGGAAGCCAATGATGAGTTACTGTAGTCTGGGACACGCTGGGCACGACTGAAGAGACAAAGAGGCAGAATGTAAATAGACTGGATCAAACCAGTTGGCTATTTATCCTTTGTCCAATGAGATTTCTCCAAAAGTGCTGTTGGAGGATGAAGCTGGTACTTGTCTATGTTTCATTAGTCTGACTCAACAGATGTACATTACTGTGTCAAAGCCTGGCACCGGATGCCCCTCCCCCCTCACTATCTCAGATATCAGGGCTTAGCGTTGCCCAGGACGGTTGTAATTGGTTGAAAGAAATACAATTAAGCCAGAACGTTTTTTTCCCTATCCCAGAATAATTAGGCGGTGTAGCCAGACCATACTCCAGCACTGACACAGCTCTGTTGAGATAGGTGTGGCAATGCGAGACTAATGTTTTATCAACTTTGTGATGTGATGAAATACCACTATTTGAACAAGCTATTCTGAATTGACCCTCAGTGATGCAGATATTCAGTGTCTAATTCAGGTTTTTCATATACTTATAGTTGGTCTTAAGATGTGGTATGTCAAGACATAGGGGCAGGTCCAGTGCAGAGGTTCACAAATAATGCTGGGAAGTTTTGTAGTTTCAATAAAAGACGTGAAAAGGACTAGTTGTATTTTTTAGATTGCAGAATATAACTTTATTTAGGCTTCTATGTTGTTTGGAATAAGTTTGACCCACGTAGAGCTTGGCGATATGGAGAAAATCAAACATTACGATATTTTTGACCAAATACATCGATGTTGCGGCGATATTGTATGGTTGACTATCCAAAATTCACAAAATATTAACACAATGTTTTGATAAATAATCACCAATAATGTGGATACAATGACTAAGTGGGTAAAGGTAAATAATAAAACATCTAGTAAGTCTGGTAAGTTCAGAGAATTACATCACTTTACTGTGATGCAGCCTTTAAAACCAGGAAAAGATAACACTTGTGTCATATCACGATATTACAAAATCCAAAATGTAGGACAATATGTAGCCTTAAATATCAATGTCGATATACAATAATATCAATATATTGCCCAGCCCAAGACCCATGTGCATGTAGTCTCTTAGGTATAAATGCAGTGCATGTTATGTGTCGCTGCATTAGTTTAAACAGTACAGCTGTTAAGATCTGGCATTTTATAATAGCCTCAAACAACTGGAATAGAATAAGTTACTCCTGATGAAATTATGTTTGTATCATCTGTGTGTCATGCCAACGCACTAAGTGTAACTCATGCTCTGGCGGTGGTTCATGTCAGGTCAGTTTTCTTAAAACACAACTTTTCTTTTTACAAAGACAGAGGCGTCTGTGAAAGTTGGACTAAATGCCAAACACGAATAACATGGTTTAAATTGTTACTTTGCTCAATCTCCTTTTGTACCTACAGTTCGACTCAGCACAGCGTTAAGTATTTGAGATGAATCGATCAGAATGAACTACAGTGGGAGTTTAAAAACAAAATGTGATCACATTACAACAAATATTCCATTACAGTGCACACTTTGTTAATACTGTAGGGGCTTACCTACAGGAGTAGAGAGCGGCCATCCAGTAGCTGCTAATATCCTCGGCCCTTTATCCTGAGTTAATGACTAAATGATGTCATTATTGTTATATAACAATGTATGCTTTATTTCTCATGTTGCAATAATGATTTAATTATCTAATTATTTTCCTTGCAAGGTATTACATAATTATCTTGTGATTATGTGTGGGCTTACTTTCTTTATCCACTTCCTCTCTCAAGGCGGAGATAGACTGCTCGTCAGACTGAATTGTCATGTTGTTTTCACTCCACTACGTAGTAGCCAAAAATATTTGCAACATGAGCAGCAACTCAGAGGCTGATGGAGTCCATGCTGACACTGACTTGGAGAGACCATGAGGTTTGGAAGCTCATTATCCCAAAATAAAGACATATATTAGTCATTAACACCAGAAAATACTGTATCTCTGGGAGGTGTGACCTCGACTGGTGAGTTTAGACTGGACAAAATCTAAAAGCTCTTGAAGGAACAACTTGATATTTTCTACAAGACCAAATATTAAAAGCAGTGAATCAATCAATCAATCAATCAATCAACATTTCCTTTTTTGACAGCTGATACTTCAGAATCAGTTCGACAGACGCTGATCACAATGTGCAAGCAGGAGGTAGAGCTGCGTTTGTCGGTACAGACCAGCAGACATGTAACAGATGATCACATTCACATGCACTGTAAACACTCTCCGGTCGTCAACAACAACTAAAACAATGACATGCAATCCTTACAAACCAACCGGGCTCGCAAATTATTTATTCCTACCAGCATTACACTACTGAATAAGTTAGGGAAAATAACTTCATCCTTTCCGTGTGATAATACTGCACTTTGGTATATTAAAATGTCAATGATGTGGCCGGTTAGCTCAGTTGGTAGAGCGGCCATGCATATGCAGAGGTTTGTTCCTCGACGCAGAAGGTCTAGGGTTCGAATCCGACCTGTGATGGTTTTCCTGCATGTCTTCCCACCTCTCTGTCCCCTCTCATATCTCAGCTTTCCTATCAAATAAAGGCAGAAATGCCCAAAAACAATAAAAAAAAAATGATCATGTTGCACCTTACTGTTGATAGCCCACTGTCACTAATGATACTGCACTTTACTATTTTATAATGTAGAGATATTTGGGGTTGTGTATTGTTGTTGTGCGGGGGGGAGGGAGGGTTTAGTGGTCCTGTTGTTGTCTGTTGTCTATTATCTGTTGTCTGTCTGTCTATCTGATGAGCTGTATGGTGCAAGATGAATTTCCGAAAGGATAAATGTCTATCTATTTATGCAAAACATTTAACATTTAATCACAAGGGCTGGGGTATATACCTTTTAAGGTATCCATCGAAGTAACCCAGTACCAAGTAGTATCAAAACTTCTGCAGTCAAACAATACCTGCATTTGATCCTTTTTGTACCGGGATTTAAAAAAGAAAATGACTATTTGGATGGTTTCGCTTGCAACCAATTACTGCCAGCGTTCATCGATTTAATGCAACGTGTGATTGGCTCACTACCGCAGCAGCTAGTGGAGGAGTGGTGGCGGCATTTTACTCAACTGAAAGCTTCCATTCACATGATGGATATCGAGTGAAGTAGAATAAAAGGTAACACATAAAGTATTCTATTTGTTATTATTTTAAGGGTACTGATATTGGCACTCCTACCATGGTTTTTTAAATGGAACCTAGCCTTATAGCTTGCGGCTTATATGTGATATGTATATAAATGATCTTGTTCTACCTCTGTTTTGTCCAGATAATGTTACGATGAAATCACTACATTGACATAACTAGCCCTCTGGGTATATTAGAAAGCATAGCTGTGAGATTCAGTTCACAGAAATCATCGGATTTAGCAAAAAAGATTCTGGTCAACTGTAATCTATCTTCCATGTTCTGCTCGCGGCGACATACTGTGTCAGCAGCAGCAGCAGATACCTTTCAGAGCTTAGCAGATATGTCACACGTTATTTCCCTCACCTTGCCTAATTGCCTCCAGCGAGTCGGCTGCTCATTTAGAGGGAATGAGAATGTCATATGTCAAATGTCATTTTTGGTTACCACTAATGAGAGCAGCCGGACATCCATCCAGGCTTCACGGCCATAATACTCAACACACCTCTTGACTTATAAGCATCTCTAGCACCAGAAATAGCAACAGTGGTTTTGTAATGTGTCAGGCGTCCCTGCTGCACTGCAGCACACCCACATGCTCTCACTGCTGCTGTTAACCGAGCAGCTGGGAAGCTTTCTAGCATTGATCTGAATACGGAAGTTAGCAGGCTCTGCTAGGATGTATTTGATTTGCAGACAACTGATGTAATCTGCTATCAATTGCTAGCTGCATTAGCCATCTGGAACTCGTGTGGAGTGTATAGGGCATGAAACATGTACAGATCTTGAATAGGACTGATCTAAGGATGTTAACAATCAACCGTTTAACTGACAATAAGAATTTTGACTGATTAATACTCAGGTAAACAGCTTAAACAATATTAGTACGTTAAAAAAGGTATTAAAAAGGTTTGATGCATGGTAAAAGAAAAATAGGCTACAATCTAAAAAACAAATCTAAATTAGCATCCATAGACTGATCTGGCTCACAACATTTGTTGCTTGCAAAATAACACATTAAGAAGATATGGAAACCTTGGCATTACAGGTTTAGCATCTGAAAGAATATCAGTAGCAGCCTTAAAAAGCTGGTCACACCCTTTCCTCTACCCCTATGGTTCATTCTTGTGAAATCATCTGGACTTGGGGAGGTCTATTTCTGCAGCGGCATGGCTTCCAACACAGAGCTAACGTAGCTCTGAAGCTCTAAATGGTACCCTTGTCGGTGGGTTGTTGACCGTGGCACAACAGAGCGCCATTGTTCGAGCTTTAACACACTGTGGTTTCTATACTGACCCGAATGATGCATTGTGGATGACAGAACCACTCTCCTGAGACAGCACTAGGTTTGTGTGAAGACTATATGTCTGACTAAAAGCTGTCTTTTAATGGGCCATTTCACTGAAACACACAACAACCAAAATATTCACGCCAAGATTTTCCGTAAAAAGCTAGCTAAATCTAAATCTTGAGTAAAGATTTACGCTCTTTCTGTGTCAAAGTATGAAGGGTTTTGGAGCTAAGTAGCTAGCACGGCTGTAGTATAAGTATTGTTATAAAGTATCACAAAGTACAAATGTGTATTATAGACTAACATATGATTCACAGTATATATTATTATTATTATGTTGCAAAACAACTGACAAGATTTTTTTCTGTGTATAAATGCACATTGGCTGCATTGTATGCCAGAATTGTGCATTCCTTACTTTAAACTTTTGTTAAATAGTCATAGAAAAACACGAAGCTAACATCGACATTGTAGAAAGGGAAAATGTGAATTTGATATTTAAATTATTATATAGTTTCATAGTTTTATTAAAATAATCTGCTGCTTACTGTTGTAGAAAGCTTGTGATGATTGGCCATTACAATTAGATTCCAATAGCCCATAGCCAATGTCCATTACTGCATGCCATAAAGACCACACATTGTTTACATTTTGTACATCCGGCATTGCAGTCGCTGGCGTCGATATGCAACCCATTTGTTGTCAAGTGTCACAGTTTTAGCTATTGACACGTACAGAGCTTTTGCCCGCCACACCATCAGCCCAGCCCAACACAGACTCCCAGTCTCTTACACACTGTTTATCACTTCTCTGATGCCATGCCACTCAATTGACTTTCCTCTTAGGCTGTGGCTTGGATTATCCAATTGCAATGTAGATGAGTAGGATTCTTTGGTGACTGCAGTTTGTTCATGTGTGTAGAGAGGGACATGGAGAGAGAGAGAGAGAGAGAGAGAGAGAGAGAGAGAGAGAGAGAGGAGTAGTGTATAAAACAGCGGTGTCTGATGTTTAAAGTGCTGACGTGCCTCTGTTATAAATTGGATGAAGCCACAGCAGAGCATGATGGCTGATGGCTGATGGCTGATGGCAGATGCGGCGTGTACTCACGGTGAGCTAATCTACCTTTGATCATGATGAACCCCTGACACCTGCTCTCTGAGCTGAAATACTTTGAGCTTTCAGTCTCTAGAAATCCAATCCTGCTTATTCTCCCATTCATAATTTCTCTGGAAATGTCAAATCTAATAGGATTGTATTATGTTGGTTTGCATGTGTAGGCATGCAAACACTGGTAGAGCTAAAATAATGTTTCACCTTAATTTTGTTCTAATATTCTCTTACTATTAGTGCTTGGTGATTAGATGATAATGATTATTTTACTTTAGTGTACAGCTGAACAACACTGCTTGTACAAGCATGGGCAATGCAAAGGCATAGTTCAACACTTTGGGAAATTTGCTTTCTTTATACGTAGGACTGCATGGTACTGGTACAGATTTGGGAAAAAGAAAACGCTGGTATTGGAACCGGAATTGATATCAGCTGATACCCTGAGTCTGAGTATCAAGCCGGTTTCTCATATGATCTCTGGACAATGTCTGACGTATCAGGTACAGACATTGTTTAAAGTTGATCTTTCCCACACATAGCACACAACAGGAGATTGCCTCACCTACTGTGAATACACCGTTTGATTTAGATGAGGGTTAGTGCCTGCAGAGCGTGCAGGAGGTAGGACACGACGCGCCGATTTTGGCGTTGGCCCTTACCGACAGAAGTTCCTGAATCTCGTCGCCTCTCCAGTTAGACATTTTCATTGGTGTCTTCGTGTAAATCACCCTTCTACTTCACACTCTGATGTTTGTATTTTTCTCGCTCGCTGTGAATTCTCCGGACAATGAGTTGCACTATTCACACATGGGCTCAATCAGACATTACGCAGATTTTGTACTTGGGCGCTGGCAGGGTAAAGTCCGATACAAGTGATTCAGACATTTGCGTTCTCACATAGAGCTCCTCTGGGTAATGTCTAGATAATTTAAGGTTTGCAGTACATGTGGGAAAGGGGCTTCAGTCAGTATCAGAAGAGAAACATTAGGATCAGTGCACCTGCTTTTAAAACCTAAATTTGATTCTGAGTGTCTTTATATAAACACTGACCCTGACATTGTTTTGGTAAGGTAATAAATGTAAGTAAAATACTCACTCTCTTTTTAGCTCTGGTTTGGGCTCCACCAACTCCTGAGAAAGAAATCTGGCTCGTTAGCTGTTAATGTGTTCACAAGCTAGTCTCTAACTGTGTCTATCTGCTGTTTGGTGCTGAGCAGTTAGGGAACAGTGGCTTTATCAGAGCATTTTCACTGAAAACAGCTGCCTGCTGCTGCTGGAAACAGGGCTGATAAGAGCTAAACAATGAGCTCAAAGAGGCTTAAAAACTTTACAGAGCTGAGGGGAACTGCAGAGATTGGTGATAATTATCTATGGGTTTGTCACTACGAGGTAAACCTTTGACATTACACATCAGACATAGCCATTTGATCCATTTTTGATATAAGAATACTGCAGCTTTAAAGCTTTAGTGCGTAACTTTTTTAACATTATTGAACATCTGTTACATTCAAGCCATTGCCAAATTAGTTGCTACAAAGCTAATTAAGACTATCAGCTCCACACAACTCTCTCTGTATTTCTCAGTATGGCTATATTCAGAAGATTGTGTTGTCCGGCAACTTTCCCGCACAGAAGTTTTTGTGAAGCTAATTACCTTTTCTGAAGAGTCCATCATGTTTTTTTTTATCCTCCGTGTCCTCCTTGGCTACTAGCAACTGTGTGGAGGAGGGGTGGGGGCGCGTGCACGATCACGGAAGGCTTGTATCATGTGGACGCGCCGACAGTGTTGTTGTCCTTACTTAGAATTTCTCATGGGGGCGGCAGAAACTACGCACTATAGCTTTAAATAATTTGACTTACCACTGCTCACTATTAGGGACTAACCTTGGGCAAACACTGCATTCCTCAGTATCCCAGCTAATATTCGCATACCTGAGATGATTTGGGTTTCTCATAACCAGAGTGAGAGTTTACTTTATCTGGATTATTGTAAACAGAACAGGGTGTTGTTGTTGAGCAGGCTCAGGAAAGAATGTTAGCATCCTGATATATAAACAGGATCACAGTGTGATTGTTTGACACTGTGTACAAGCATCAGACCATCGTGTAACTTGTTTTCATCGCCTTGTCATTGCTACACTTAAGATGTTGTCTGGCGAGGAGAATATGGTGCTTATCAGAGCATAGACATAAGCACATACATACCATGGTGAAATCAAGAAACAGGCATTTTCACTGCTTCCTACGCCCAGTCGGCTGAAATAAGTTCGATAATCATTAGTAGGAAACAGTGTACCCACTTGATGGGTTTCATTGAGTTAAAGTTAACTTAAATTTGAATATTAATCAGTTGGACTGACTAATGTCAGTACAGCAGGTTGGTTTCTGTGTTTTCATTAATATATTATCATTGTTATAAATATCGTTATCACAGAAATACCTTGCAAAAATCAAGTTATTATTTTAAAGCCATATCACCCGAAATATGCTTTGCACATTCAGGCTCCCGGGGAGATAAACCTTTAATTGTTAATTGCCCATGACCTTTCCTCTAGTGCCACCCTGTTGAAAAAACTTCTCTAAGCCTATTAGTTACTAAAACAATGTGAACATTGTTGATTCTGTCCCATATATTCATAATATGCGTTGTTGTGGTCATTGCAGCTTTTATCAGGATTTTTAGTAAGGACTAATCAACATAAAATTATACTTTTATGGACATTTAGAGTGGGAGGAATGGATACAAATTCCCTGTGCCTCTCACATCACATCATCAGCACAAATGGCTGGCTGCCAAATTAAAAGAAAACATGCCCCTCATTGCCCATAATGAATGCGGAACAGGGACAGCTTGCAGTGCCACCTCATCGTCTGAGCTCTCCAACTTTTCATCTGCTGGGTTTCCCTCTGCTGACAGGCCTATGGCTCTGAGTCTGCTTCATCAAGTCTCATTCTAGTTCTCCCTGTCTCTCCCTCAGCGTCCTCCTCTGACATAAAGTCTGACCAGCTGAAAAAAGGGTCAGTAAATCCTCATGTCCACTACTGTGTACTTAGAGAATGTCCCTGAAATCCAATTTGAACCATGTTTAAGATATTGACCTTCAAGGGATTACGACGTTCTGTTTTGTAAAGCCAGGAAGTTGACCAATATCATAGATGAGATAGATCACCCAAAAGGCATTGGAAGTAGTATTGTGCTTTGATAAACTCACTCAATACAAATGTTCCATATGATGGATACAAATGAATGTCTTAAGTCGTTTTCACATATGGACAATGTCAGTAGAATCAGGTCTGGACATTATCCAGAGCAGGAGATTGTCCGTGTCAGACACTTTCTAACTTACTGGAAATACTCCGTTGGGTTTACATGAGGGGTGGCGCCTGGGTAGAGCGTGCAACTGGCTGGAAGTCGCGTAGATTACACAGTCATGTAGCCGGTTCATAATTTGGTCATAAACATTTTATGACTTCAGTGTCAGCCCTTAGCAACAGAAGTTCCCAAATCTTGTCGCCTCTCCATTTAGACATTTCCGTTGCTGCCTTTGTGTAAATTACCCTTCCTCCTCACCCTCGGATATTTGTTTTTTTCCGTTTTGTTGGGCCGCATATTAGAAACGTCATCAACACGCCCACGCTTGCTGTAAATTCTCCGCACAATGAGCAGCTCTTTACACATGTGTACAATCCAAGATTACGCAAACTTTGTACTAGGGGGCTGTCAGGATAAAGTCTGTTTGATGTCCGATCCAACTGATTCTGATTCTGATTTGCATTCTCACATACAGCTCCTTCGGGAAATGTCTAGAGAATTTCAGGTTTGCAGTGCATGTGTGAAAGGGGCTGTAGTGTCAGCTAGGGGTGCACAATATATCGACTCAATATCGTTATCGCGATATCACGTTGCGCGATATTATACCGAAAGTCTCGCGATAATTAAGCGATATTTTGTTTGCGTTGCATCCCGCCCAACATGTACCCAAAGAGTATAGAAGCAACAAGAGGAGAAACTCAATAGAACGTTGTGTTACATTCAGTCCAAGATGGCGGAGCTGCAGTTCCATTGAGTTTCTCCTCTTGTTACGTCTATACTCTTTGATGCACCTCTCGAAAAATACACATCATTTGGTAGCGTTGTATTTCCCCCGACTCATTTCCTCGTTCTTCTTCTCCATAAACAACATGAAATCAAGGAGAGGGTTAACTTTTCCTGCTACAGATTTCCCACCGTGGTCAGAAAGAACAGAAGAGACACTTAAGTTTCTCTCACTAACACTCTACGGTCACTACTCGCTCCGAAGAAAATCGCCGTCACTCTCTCACCTTTTCTTCGCTCTACCACACACACCCACACACACCCACATGCTCGACGCACACACCGTGGAGCCTCCGCAGAACCATAAAACGAAGCGAAAGGAGCTAAAGAGAGAGCAAAGAGTGGAGCAAAAAGAACACAAAAGTAAGAAAATGAGTGTTGCTCTGGGAGACGACGAAATAACAGATTGAAAAGAAACTTTAGAGGCCAAAAGTATTAGCTACAAAAGAGAGCGACATGCACTCGCTTGTGGGTGCTCCTGGGCGTGCCTAGCCTACCCTTGGTTGCTTGGCAATAGTAAACAGAAATTCTCCGGTGCTACCTTAAACCACATCTTAAAAGTTACTTCAGAGGTATTGTTAAGTCACAAGAACGATGTTTTTGGATTTAAAAGTATTTATTTCTCGATAAAAGTAACACAATATATGAGATTAAATGCCAAACATATCAGATATATACATAAATACGATGTCCTGAAGCGTTGTCCGCCATCTTGAATTATTTTCTTCGACTTGAGCCACTGACATACGTCACGCTGCCCTCACGCTGCCTTCACTCTGATTGGCAGTCGCTCGTGGCCAAACGGCCACTCCCATTGAAAATGAATGGTAGCTGTCTCTTGTAGCTAATGTGACTGTAGGGTAATGCCTCCTCCTCGGTAGCTTGGAAATACTTTGGTTTTAAGCCAACAGATGTGCATTGCATTGTTTTTTATACTGTAGTCGTGTATATACAACCAGCACAACATGTCCTGTTCTATAGACATGCTCTTTATTTATTTTATACTATCCAAGCAGTAAAACATGTCCTGTTCTGTAGACACATGTTGGACCAGTCCAATATGACTGTCAGTTGAAATAAACCTTGTGTTGTAAGAAAACTTGTTTTATTTGTTATAAATCTATTTTGATGCGTTTTCCCATAACTTTGGTAATTTTACATATGTTTAAAAATATCGAAATTAATATCGATATCGCAATATTCATTATCGATATCGCAATATCACATTTTTTCAATATCGTGCAACCCTAGTGTCAGCCAACTCATATCAGCAATGAGTATTGCTGCTTCAAAGTACAGTAAGCACAGAGCAGAACTGAGTCACGGTAAACACCTAAAAGGGAAGGAACGCTGTGGTGCTGCTTCCCCAAGCAGCTCTGATTTTGATTTCACTGAGGTGATTTGTTGCAGTGAGTGTCAGTCAGGCTTGTGTGAGCTGTACAGTATAACGGCCATAAGTAGCTACATTTAAGCAATCAAAACCCTAACCCTAATACAACAATAACATGACTCATATCTAAAACTTATCCAGTGAATGTTTCTACAAAAGTCAAAGACAGATTTTGGCCACCAGGGGACAAAACATTTAAAACAAGCTGACAGATCCATAATCAGCATTACAACCCTAGCTTATAAATGTGTTATTCCTGTCATGTTAGCAAACAGCTAACTACCTAAACATCCAGCAGACGCAAAGCAGTGTTAGCATTCTTTTAGAGTGGTGTTTGTGTCCACCTGACAAATCTAAGGCCAATATTCACTCTCATTTTAGCTCTAGCTAACTTCTCAACGATGTCTTTTTTTTTTAAGATTATTTTTTGGGCATTTTAGGCCTTTATTAGACAGGACTGAGGACTGAGCCTTCGTACATGGGGTGCACACTCAACCAGGTGAGCTATCCAGGTGCCCCAGATGCTCAGCTATGTCTGTCAGCCAATAGGTATGTAGTTATTTGGTGCTGGGCAGGTAGCATACAGTGGGTTTATCAATGCCTTATTTTTCTTCTGTGGGTTGATGAGAGGGGATTAGACTCAAACATACAGTAAATGTGATGGCTGTCAAACCGACACAATGAGCTAAAAGTGGCTCTACAGCTCGGCCATCATTTCTAAGTAGAAAAGAATGGGCTTGTTTGGAGCAGGGATCCAACAAATATGTCGGGAAAATTGTGTTGATTCTAGTGGCTGGAGAGTGTTTGCTCCAAACTAAAGTAGAGGCCACAATGGTGATATTGTCAGCATCTATCTAAATAAATTACCGGGGGATGGATATTCATTATCATCTGAAACCATATCAGCTTAACAACTAAATACTGTAGCAGTTTTGTGTTGTGGCCAGTGAAAACATTACTAAGTGCCCACAGGACGTATTCGACTCTAAACTAAGAGATGCCAGACTGTGTTCTGGCAGGTTCCTGCACAAATAACACTCCTGGGCCTTTCTAACCATTATGTGGCTGTTCTTTAATAGTAGAAGTAAGGCTTAATGCCCGACGAGGTGTCCATTGTCAGGTAAACAATGGATGACAGCGAGGCACGAACCGCCCAACGGGCACTACTCACCACTGGAACACAAGGTGATGATAAGGTGCTTGTTTTTTTTTAATTCCTCCACACTTGATATGACTTCAGATCACATTAGAATCTGACCTGAACTATTTTTTTTCTTCTTTTGTGAGAGTGAGAGGCGAGCCCAGCCTCAACAAAGTCAACAGTCTTTCGGGAGCAATGCTTTTTCCTCTCTGACTATTTTTACTAACTGGGTTGGAACTAAACCTTTAAGTAACATGGCAGTTGTCTCATCCGACTTGAATTTGGGTCATATCGCCCTTAAGATGAAGAAATGTTTTACCAGAGAACAGACGATTGAAACGCTCTTTAACCTGTACCTCTTTGACCAATCCCTTTCTCCCACATCAGCAGGAATGAAATGATTAGAACTTTAAGGACTGGCACATTTTATATATAGAATATCCCCTCTGCTGCAGCCCTCAGTTGTGGTCGGCTTTATGGATTGCAGTTAATTTATATCTATATTTATATTTATATAGGCTCTTTTTTCTCTAACACTTCTGATGGAGTTGCCCCTGCAGCGGCAGTCTCTCAGGGAAGAGCTTATGAGATTACAGTGTGTTGAATGTTTCATGCAAAATTGAAAGAGGGATGTTTTTCTCCTTGCAACGAATAGAGTGACTCAGAGATAGATAGAATTGAAACATGTTACCTACTTAAATAGGTCTGACTGGCTCGCTGCGTGGCTGTGAGGAAGACAGTCATGTTTCCGCACCAGAGGGACATGATCGGGGCAAAGCGCTAATCTCCAAAGAAGTGAGAATTGGATAATTCAATCCAAAGCAAAACACACAATCACAAGCCAATTTCCACCCGCTTTGAAATGGTTGGTTAGCATTGGCATTAGCAAACAAATTATTATCCTCCTGCTATTAACCTGCTAGCGAATCACCATCTCCAATTTTTGTCAGCAATTCAAATAATAATAATACATTTTATTTATATAGCACTTTTAAAAAACAAATGTTACAATGTGCTTTATAGGGCAATAGAAGCAAGATAAATGAAGCAAAAGTAAAAACTTTTTAATAGGTCTGGTGTTGTGCTCATCCCCCCCAGCAACAATTAACTAATCTTTGCCAGAACCAGAAACCAGATCGACACAGCTGTACAGGTTATGTAAGTTGATTTACAGAAATAAAAACCGCTATATCAATATATTTCTTTCATCCGTGTGGAAAAGGAGTTAAGTGAAGTTAATTGTAAAGTTAACCTCTGAAAATTCTGTAATAAAATTGTTGGGTAATTGTTGTACCTTACACAAAGAATAAGCAAGCAACACAAAAGTACTTTGTGTTTTAATGTTTGTGTTTGATATTTAGCATTAGTTGTTGCTTGACCTGACAAGATATAAATACTACTTATCAGAAGCCCGCACATCCTCGCTACAAGCATGATTGTAACAAGAAATAATTTAGTGTTTATTATTTCCATAAAACGGCTTAAAGTGTTGTATTCGGCACAACCTTGAAGCCACTTTTTTTTTTAGCTCCTCTGCTGATGTCATTCTGTTGTGCGGCTGGATTGGGAGTGGATGTCATGTCCTACTGTTGAACCTCTGCAATGAATAGCGTTAGCCTGGAGCACATCTGTTCAGAAGGCTAATCCACAAAAGGCTCGTCCCTCGCATAATGCTCCCACTGGGCAACCACTTCAGCTGGCACAAACAAGCCCTACAACAATGGTGTCGCTGAAGCTAGCCTCAGTGAGGCTGTGTGCCGAGCAGAAAGAGAGCTCTGCTAAGTTGCTAAATCGAGCCGACTACTTGGATTCGAGGGCTTCTAACTGTCTGTGGCCGTGCTGTTGGCCTCATTTCAGAAGCTTCCCGATGGCTTTTTTCCCTTTATCTTATTCTCTCCTCTTTCTTATTTTACCCCCCCCCCCCATCTGTCAGTCTCCTTTCTTTTCAATCACCCTTTCTTTTCTCCCTCTCATTACTGTTTTCTTTTTTTTATTGTCACATTTGTCTTGTAGTCTCTGACAGGTCACCTTGTTATTCTTTGTTGTTTTTTGATATTCTGAAGTGAAAGCATGTTGCACAAAGCCCTGCCATATTACATAACACAGCGCCAGATAGACTGGAAGTACAATGGCCTGTCAAGGTTAAGACCATCATAAACAAAAGGGGCTGAAACGCTATTTATCATGAGCAGGAAAGCTGAGATTAGGTCAGGTCATTAGGATTTAGCCAAACATTAATATATTCTATGCAGTACTGTGGGTTGTGTGTGTGCGGCCTTGTTCTGGCTGAGCGTGAAGCTTACACCATTGTTACATTTCAGTACAAGTTACAGTGAACAGTCGAGATCCAGGGAAGGTATGTGTATAATAGTAGATTGTGTACATGTACAGTTGGTTTGCTTCCCACATAAGCAATCGCTCCCATTCAAAAGTGCATATTTTGGGGAAAACGTGCACTGCATGCAGCCAATGTTCAAGTTGTGGATGATATAGGGCCGGGTGTTTTGAAGAAAATCAATATTATTATTGATATTTTTGACTAAATACAGTAATTTGTATGTAATGATTTAGTGGGTAAAGGCAAATAATAGATCAGCTGGTACAGTCTGGTAAGTTCAGAAAATCCCCTCACTTTAATGTAATGCAGCCTTTAAAACCAGGAAAAGACAACACTTATGTCATATTTCGATTTTACGATATCCAAAATCTAAGACAATATTTAGTCCCATATCCCAATATCAATATAACCTCGATATATTGCCCAGGTCTAGGATGAAGATTATAGCAAGACCTGTGTTGACATCCATGTTTTGACATCAGTTTATTTTGAACGTTTGATATTTAAAGGGCAGCATCTTCTTATGGCGATTCCTACTAGATTTCACACAGCACTTCAAGATTAGTTGTTGCTTGTATGCATAAAAGGTTGTGCTGAGAGGCCATTCCTGTCAAAGTGATGTTGAGAGCTGGTTGATTGATGGGCTCCATAATTTGTGGCCAAGTGAGAAAATGGCGAGACATGGAACTTTAATGAACTTTGAAATGCAAATGTGTGCAGTTGATCAATATCAATAGTATCATGCATGGCAGTCCTGGGAAATCAAAAATGGAAGAAGCTGTGTGGTGAATAACCCTGCTGTACTGGAGTATAAACTGCACAAAAAGAGGCCTGGTCTGCAGACAGTCATGAACCAGGAGTCCATGGTACAAAAATCTTTTAGTTAAACTGGGTTAACTTATAATGGGGTTAGTAGTCTATCCACGACGTTCCACTTCCGGGATTGCTACAATGCTGCCGGAAATTCTGCCTGATGTCCTTCTTTTTGGCCGTTACCTTCCGCTTTCTTTGTGTTGGAATTTTAAACTCCAGTCAATCTGAGTTTTCTGTTGCACGACTAAAGCAACTTTTGAACGTACACGTTCCACCAAAACAAGTTCCTTCCCGAGGCTATTTTGCAGAGGCACCGTGTCTCTGTCTGGAGCTTAGCACCGCCCATGACCATTGTGATTGGTTTAAAGAAATGGCAATAAACCAGAGCACGTTTTTCTCCCATCCTGGAATGCTGTGTGGACTAGTCAGACCTTCCTCCACAGCGCTGTGGAGGAAGGTCTGGCAAAGCAAGACTATGGGGTTAGTAACAGAGCTAGCAGCCCGCTAAGTCAAAGAGCTATTGTGACTGACTAGTGCTGGTATGATCACCACCGGCTAGTCGGTAGCATTTAGCCCGCCAGCTAATAGTTCACCAACTATGACAAAATGGCATGGAATCCTGTGGGAAAAAAAGCAAAACACACTATTGGCTGTCCATAGATGCTTTGAAACACATCTATTGAAGATTAAAAAGTATTTGATGGGGGTAGGGATTACTGCTGTACTAGATTAAAGAAATTCTTAGTCGACTAACACTCGTGTGATTTTGTCGACTAATCAATTAGTTGATTTAAACGACAGATCTGTAAAAAAATAAATAAAAAATTCCACAAACAATCATGCAAAAGCAACTTTAAATCTTGTTTTTACTACAGATGTGCTAATAGGTTTCTTGGAAATAAGTCAATCGGCATGAAAAATTATTAAAAAATGACTAATCAACTAAAGAAACCTTAGTCGACTAAGACCAAAGCGACCGATTAGTTGACTAATTGACTAACAGTAGTGATACTACAAAGTGAGGGTTAAATACAGTATAAACCTACAAATTATCAATATGAAAAATATGAAAAGCCTATTATTTAAAAACTATGCGAAACATAGTTTCACACGACACATTTAAATACATGCTGCAGTCTCTTTCTTTTTCCAATCATTCAGTTCCTCCCAGTGGAGAACCTCTTCATAATCAGTATACTTGTGTTTTCTAATGCACTACACAGTGTTGATTCAGAGCGAATGACTGGCTGTAATACTCGGCCTGCTTCTGGCACTGCTGATAAAGTAAAAATGTCTTGAAGGTTGCTTTGATAAAGCTAAAGGGCCAGCCTAGAGAATAGCCTTCCTCCCTTACTGTGAAGGAATGCAGAAAATGTTTGCACAACCTCCTCCATGTTGCAACATTGGCAGGCAAGGATAGACATTCATGTTTTAAAGTCTGTGTTTGGCTGGGAGAAGGCGAGCTCTGGGTGTGCCTGTCCTAAAATAATCAAAGTTTTTATGCGGGAATTTATGGGGTTTAATTATCCCATCATCTAAGACACAAACATTTCTTTTGGACAATTTTCTGGTTTCAGTTATGTGCTTTTTTGTATAAATCGAGCCCGACCGACACTGGATCTTTGAGGCCGATACTGATAACTTCTGTTATGATTTGACAAAATGAAAATGAATGGATATGGATATTTGAGAGTTAAAAAAAAAAAAAAAAAGTCATTCCAATAACAGTCAGTCAGACAGATGGCAGAGAGGGATGGGTGGATGGCAAGAAAAATAGGTCAGAAACTGACAGGTGTAAAAACAGAATTTAAATAGATCTGATATTCTCCTTAAACAATGTTTCGCTCAATATCAATCAGATTTAGTAGTCTATGTGCGCACACGTGCACCCATGGCAACCCTGAAACCACAGAGCCCCCCCCCCCCATCCCAATTTAACCCCTGGCTCTAATCCAGTAATTTGCAATAATACGTCCTGCATCAAGATTCAGATCCACAGTATCGGAAAGAAAGGAAACTACTCTGGAAACAAGTGGATGTATAACCCACCACTGACTTTTTCAGAAGGTTTTGGAATTCAAATTGGACAGAATGACTTTGTTAAGGTGGAGGTTTTTGGCACTGTTTCCTGTAGACTGTAGACCTGTAGTACTGTGGACACTGTGCTGGTGCTCATACACTATAAATTGTAACCCAAATAAATTCAACACATACAATACAATCCCTCTGGCTTATATAGGACAGCATAACATTATACATACAGACTGTGTGAAGGTGATGTACAGTAGCACACAGAGCTCTCAGTAGTCCTATGAAAAAAGTGCTATAAATGCACCCAGAGACAGGTCTCTAGGAAAGTGTTGCTGTCATCCAGGATGGGCTCCAATAGGCACAGCACAGCCACTAAAAATAGTCCACAATGTTGAAATGTAGGTTAAAATGTGCTGTGTGCAGAGGATGCTGCTGTTGGTTTCAGGCCTACGTCTGCCATCTTGTGGCTGAAACGCTGCATTTGTAACGTGGAGGAAGTGAGGGACATTTGATGCACAAGCACGCAAAGAATGTGTGCATGTTTGCATATATACCTCCTCTAAAGTGTACTACTTGAAGTGTGTGTGTGTGTGGTGTGACAAGAAGATGAAAAGCGGCAGCCTGAAGAGGGATGAAAGCAAATAAGAAGGCAGGGGAGGGGAAGAGAGAGCGACACAGAGACGCGAGCTAAGCTGCTTGTTGAGAGCAGGAGGAGGAGGAGAAAGGCAGGATGAGGAGAGGAGTAGCGGAGGAGGTGCAGGAGTCCACCATGAGATCCAGGGTGTGAAGGCGAGCCAGCGGTACCATTCAGCAGGAGGGATGCTGCTCACGCTGCTGTTCTACCTTCGCGTCAAAGGTAGGGGATCTGATCTGGGGTCGGTCTGTCTCTGGGATTCGATCAACGTTAGGTCACCTGAGGTCTGTGCAGACAGCCAGAGAGCATGGCAGGCTCACTAGAAAGGTTGCCCGGGAACTGAGTTGAGTTGAGGTGAACTGATTAAAGCCAAGGGCTGCTGCACGATATGAGGAAAATGTGCGATATGCGATAACGTTGCTGAATATCGCGATAACGATATTACTTGCGATAAATAACCAGATATTAAAGTGTACTCAGTTCTGCTGCTTTCAGTATTCTGCTAAAATACAACAAATAGCTTATTGAATTTAAAACAAATGAAAGGAAATCATTTCCAACATTCTTTTATTGAACAACCTGAACATTGTAAAAGGCACCACTAAAAAAAGAATGAGTTACATTTTAAACTGCAGTTTTCTACTGATATTTTCTTTCAACTAACACAAAAAATTTAATGAGTGTCTTTGGCGATATGTTGCAGCCTTTAGCGATGTGTTTATTGCACCAGTTGATATTGCGCTAACGATAAAATGCGTGCATCCCATGGATAAAATGCCGTCAGAGCATGAACTAGTTCCATTTTTAACAAGGTCAGTTAGACTTAAACAAAGTGTCTTTCATCCTCACAGCAGCAGCTGCATCCAAATTGAATATCTCCTGTCTTTCCTCACTGGGGGCATGTGAGGCTCTCCTCTGTCAGCTGCATACTGCCAGCCCTGGCAACGTGTGCCTCTTGGTTCTTCTCAGTACCACAGGAGCTGCTGAGCTGTATCCATGTTGTCTTATGTTGCCAGACCTTCCTCCACAGCGCTGCGGAGGAGGGTCTGGCTAGTCCACACAGCATTCAGGGATGGGAGAAAAACGTGCTCTAGTTCATTGGCATTAATTTAAACCAATCACAATTGTCTTGGGCAGCGGAGCAACGATGACGCTGCGAAATAGTCTTGGGAAGGAACTTGTTTTGGTGGAACATGTGTACGTTCAAATGTTGTTTTAGTCGTGCAACAGAAAACTCAGATTGGACAGATAGTCTAGCTAGCTGTCTGGATTTACCCTGCAGAGATCTGAGGAGCAGTTAACCATAGTCCTCAGAAATCCAGTTTAGAACGGCAACACAAAAAAAGCGGAAGGTGACAGACATTCGGGCGAAAATTAGGGAAATCTGGCGGAATTTCCGGCGGCACCTGAACAATCTCGGAAATGAAACGTGGTCGATAGAGACTACTCTAACGGTGATGGTGATAGAGAGTGACCATTTCTCATTAAAGCAAGATTACCACAAACATTAATACAACATGCCCCCAAATGAAGCAAAAACTAAATCTTCTCTCCTTGGACTATTAATCATCCCAATACTCATAATGAAGTGATTAGTCTTCAGTCAATGGTTTATTGTCTCTCCATGCATCTTAACTTCAAATGTTGTCCTCTACTCTTTATCAGTTCACAGATAAAAGGGTTCAGCATCCACTTTCATCAGTAAACAGAAATATAAAATACATCATAGTAGAGACATAGTGCTGTACTGTCAGAGGGAATGTGACGGGGATCAGTATACAAACACTACACTAAAAACAAGTTAGCATTTTATCCGTCTGTATCAGTTGAAATTGGCCTCAATGCTCACTTTAGAGAAAGAAATGATTCCATATGTGGCCAGGCTTGTTACTGTACAGTTTGTGTTCTCATCCACACCTCAGCTTTCAGTGGTCTGACATGGATGCGGGGGTAACACGTTGATATACTGTATCAGTTGCCATGGTGTCACCTAGAGCGGCTGACTCATCATGTGACACTGACTTGTGTACAGTCCCAGGGATCCCACACACTCTCATCGCATGAACCCCTACGGCCCTTTTAAGGCTTTACATAACTCCCGAATCCGGATCAAATTACAGTGATCCCAACTTTGAAATTGGATATCTTTTGTAATTTCTTGCACTTCGCAATGTCCGTTCTCTCCCTCTTTATCTGGAACACGCTGATTAAAAGGACAATTGAATAAGTGCTTTAATTAGAAGTCAAATTAAGAAAGTTAGTCATACCATTATTGAGCATCCCCTATCACAGAGGTCTGATTGAGTCTAAAAATGCCTGGCTGTTTCATTGATCCCTCTCAGCTTCTTTGAAAGTCCAGAAAATAACTTGTCAATTTGCAAAAGTCGACAAGTTCCATACACTTTTGATAGGAACATGGGTAGACCCTCTATTGAGCAATAATTTCAGTCACTCACTGCTGATTTGCATTGATTCCTAAGGAACTCATTGAAACAAAAACATGTTATTCCCAGCCTCGAGGTCCTGTGCCTTCTTTTTTCTTTTTTTTTTGAAGGGTATTTCAAGGAGGGGGCGGGTGTTGTTGGTAGCAACTTGTATGCTGCTACTTTCCTGCGAGTGAGAGGAACAATGTCTGGAAATGAGTCAAGCCCTCGTAAATGTCCTGCCCTAGAAAGATTTGGTAGTACCACCCTGTTCTGCTGCGATACGACTGCCCACATAAGCTACAGTACAACACCAGCAGGCCGTCTACTCCTCTTTATACCTTCCACGGACAATATGGCAGGACTGTGCGCGTTGGCCTTTGCATCCGGAGGTACAGTATTGTGTTTTGATTCATCATCTGAGAAACCGCATGACATGTCTGCCGTGGCTCCTTCACTCTGCGTCTCTTTCTTACTCTCATTCTGGTACCTTGGCAGAAAAATGGGGCATTGCAACACTCATCGTTCTCCAGAGGGACATGTTGTAATAGGTCAGCTCTTTGAAGGCCTGCTAGTCAAGGGCAAGTGGTGTGTTGCAAACACTGAGGCAGCGATGTTTCTGGTTCGCATCGCTTTCAGGCCGGGAGGACGATCCTAGCAAGTTGTAAACATGAACTAATCTGCCCCCCCGGATGCAGAAATTGTTTTTTTTATTTTATGCAGTAAGCAATAACATCTGCTATAACCAGAAGGGGGATCCAAGAGGGTGTCCTTATCTGTATTGGGATGGATAATTTGATTGTTCTGGGAAAAACATGGAACAATAGATGAGGTTGGAAAATCCCACTGGTATATTTATCTCTAGCCGTGGTTGACATTGACTGATTTTTGAGTCAGTATTGTGACAATATTTAAACAACAACAGCAACAAACACTTCGGGGTAGACAAATGACAGTTAATTTGAATTGGAGGCATGTGAAATCGCCAAACTTGTTTATTTCTGTTGTCATTTTCTGTTTAAAGACAATAAAGGTTGAACACAGTGGTTCAACCCATCTGACGTTTCTGCTGTGCTTATTTTCTGTCCTGTGTTGCTTTGCTAGCGTCTTTGAAACAACCAAATCTAGTGTTACAAACAGCAACATGTCACAGCCGGTAGGACTGACTGCTAGTTTAGGGGGTCTGCATTTTCTGCAGTCTGTGGCCCAACAGGTACATAAGGTCTACATTAGATCATTAGTGAAAGTGTTGACATATGAAAGCACCAAACATGCATTTTAGATGAATGAGATGAGAGTATATCCAGCTGTTCCTCATCCCAGTGCGCTCAGCGCCGCTAAATTGTATGTACGGGACACAGACGAACAGACATTGTGATTGGGTCTGTAGTAGGGGTGTGACGAGACACCGAGCTCACGAGATGAGACGAGACACGAGATTGGGTTCACAAGATTGAGACGAGACGAGATTTTAACACTATTTTACAGAAAACTACAATGAAGAAATAAGACTGGAAAAATAGTCCTTTATTCAGTCGAAAGTCCCAAAATGAAAACCGAGCACTGAAAGGTTTTGCCACAAACTCAGATAACTGGCTTCTCTCCTGCATAACTAACAGTTACACTGTTACTTACTCCATATGTATGGTTGAGAGATAGTCTCAGAGAACCAAGGTTACAACATAACTAAGCGTTTTCTGGCAGTAGTTGAGACCAAATGTTTTGTACTTATATTTGTCATTGTACAGTAGACGGAGAGAAATCAAGCTTATTTTACTATTGTTTTACATTGATTACGTTCTGAAGCACAAATAAATTACCATCAAACACTCAACAGATGACGGGAGAGAGGGAGAGAGGGAGAGGTAGAGAGGGAGAGAGGGAGAGAGAGAGAGGTAGAGATGGAGAGGGAGAGAGTCAGTACTCTATGCTAATTTCAAGGCTGCTGCTCTGCACTCGACACTTTTTACCATGACGAGAAATCTCGCAAGATCTCGTGGGGACGAGATCTCGTCACACCTAGTCTGTAGTGTCTTCCCTCGGTTTGTGGAAGACTTAAGGCCTCTTTACAGTCGCCGTTCCCGACCTGTCGTGCGACAATGTGATGTCAAAATGACGTAGATCTCGCTGGCGCGACAGGAAACAAGAAGCATGGATGAGTTCAAGGGCAACCGGATCTGTCTCTCAGAGTGACTGCAAGTCTCTCTTGTAAACTTAATGGGTTTAGATGAGTTCTTTTTATGGTGAATGAAAGGCTTCATCCGACAAAGTAGGTCATCGAATCGTTGTGCAGACATTCTGAAGTATTCAAAGTGCTTCTCTTCTTCTCTTCACCATTGTTTACCTTATACTCCTTCTAGTCAGTAGAAATAGCAAAGTCTGTAGCCTTTCCTCAGTTGCGCCACCTCTGTTCAGGAGAAGACTGCAACTAGTGTCGCGACCACCACGCGCGGGTATAAAAAGTCACGGCGCTCCCATGACTCTCACACTGTCACGACAGGGGGTTACGCATACATCCTCAAGAAAATGTTAAATTTTCAATTAAAAAAAAAAAAATGCAATTTCCTCGTAACTTTTGTGTCTTTGTGGGTTTTTGCGTCTCTTTGTAGGCGTGTTGTGTCTCTTTTTGGTCGTTTTTGTTGTCCTTTGGGGTTGTTTTATCTCTCTGTGGTCATTTGGCGTCTCTTTGGAGTCGGTTTGTGTCCCTTTGTGGTAGTTTAGCGTCTCTTTTTTTACATCATTTTGGACCGTTATTATTACCATATCTGTGTATAAAACGGAAAAGATAGAGCAGATTATAAATGAATAACACTCAAAACGCTAAAAGACAAAACTTGCTAAAGAATTCCAACTACAATCATTAGACCTGAGAAAAGTCTTTTAGTCACATTCATTTGGCTTACAGTAGGTAGTGCCCAAAACGGCTCAGGTGCTGCACCTAAACCTTTATAATGGCGGGGAACACCCTGATGATGAGTCTCAGTGGGAAAGCAGGTAGTGACTTTGAAGAGAAATTACACTTGGTTCATTTGTGCTCATATTTCTAACTGTTCACCTCAGATTTAACACCACGGCACTCTCCTGCATGCCTTTTGCTCTATCTGTCACTTCCCTACAGCAACACTCTTCCTCACTTTTGTGTGAATTCACCAAACTCATCTAAAGATGTGCTCCTGGTACACCCGAGGCCATGAGTGAAGTCGGGCTGTTTTTGTATTTTCAAACTCGGTTTGTTCTTTGAAGCTACACTTTTTTTGCCGTAAATGTGAAGCCTTCTTTAGCTCTAGCTTCAAAGAATGCGCATTGGCCTGCAGAAATTCATTGACATCAGTCTAAATCTGAATATTGAATTATTCAGTATACTTTACTTTCAATGGAAGCCCCCAACTGCTGCATTAGCATTTTTATTCAAAATCAAAACACTGAATTTCACAGCATGTGACCAGTAAAACATGTTTGATTTTTAATTAATTTTTAATCCTCCCTATCAGCATGTAAAATGTATCCTGTTTTTCACTACCATTACTAATAGAGATCCAAAGTTTTGAACCTGTTTAAGAATTTTTTTTCTCCATAGAGACTGGATCCAAATGGGATCAAAGTAGCCGTAGTTCATCGAATCGACCCGGGATTAGGGCTGAACGATTAATTGCATTTGCGATAATATCGCGATATGTTAAGACACGATTTCCTAATCGCAAAGGCTGCGATTTGGTCACGTGACTCGCAAGAGCAAATCAGTCTGCACCCGCAGAGAAAGCATCAACTTAGCACGCTAAGGCTACGCCGTACCTTGAGCAGATTTCTGTCATTCAAACAACTCTGAGTTGTAGTTTAAAACTTTTACAGCTATTTTAATAAAATGAAGGGTTTTATTCGGGCTCGAGTCCATACATGCAGTTAATGGATACAGGCACGCAGAACTGAAGGCTCGGTTAGCAACGATTAGCTCTGATTAGCGGTTAGCTCCAGTTAGCTAGCTCCATTATAAAGATATGGAGTGGAGACTGACGCGGGGAGGGGTAACAACCAGACTCTGATAAATGACGTTCGGGGAGCTTTCACAGCAGCGTGGCCGCGTTGTTTCAACAGTTTGATTAGTACAGTTAATCCCACGGCAAGACCAGCAGCAGCATGCTACTGCTAACGTAACCATAGCCTCTCTGTCTCTGAGTGTGAGTGCAACGTTGACGCTATCATGCACGTGGCACACAACTTCATGAGGGGAGGGAGGGGCTGGAGGCAGCTCCTCTGTGTGCGCTGTATAAAAAATACACCGTTGTATATACTGTATATACTATATTTTTACTTATTTAGCTGTCTAGTAAAGTTCAAAGACAGTGTTTAAAAAGTGCAATCCACATGTTTACATATGTTTATTACAGTAAATAATAATTAAATGTAAATACTACTAAGTGTGGTAAAGCCACATATTTGTTTTTATATTTCTACAATCTGCCCTTTAGTTTGTGTGATTAGTTTCTGACTTTCATATGAATGTTTACACCAGGCTTGGTCAGTGCTCAATATACTACTGTGACTGAAGTAGTTAAATAAAAGATGTCATTCATATAAATTCATGCATCACCTAATTTCATCATCACATACAGGCCTGGCCTCCAGGAAAGAACAGTTTGTTTAATCTATCTAATCTTGTGTTGTTCATACTATACAATGATTTATTGCTTGTCTTTGTTGAATAATACAGAAGACAAAGAGCTTAAAAAATAATCGCATATTGACTCGCAATCGCAATATTTTTGAAAAAACTCGCAATAAGATTATTTTCAAAAATCGTTCAGCCCTACCCGGGATCAATCCGGTCTACTTTACACAGCAGCACTGGTAGCAGCTTGTGATGATCCACTAATTAATAAATCGTCGCAGTCCAAAAGAGTAGCGATACATGTCATGTTTCCCGCCTTTCACATAGGTATTTTACATCCAGCATTGACACGCAGGACACAAGACCTATGGCAGTAAAGCAGGACCACACAAAGCCCTTTCAGACTCAATATAACTTGGACCCGGCCAGACCCAGATTCCAGGTCAGGTCTCCGTTATTAGTTACAGAATGGACAAGCGTAGACTCAACCTTTTGGTTAAAAAAATTTAAACAATGAGGCTTTAATCAATTTTTTTTTTTTTTTTTTTTTTTTAAGATTATTTTTTGGGCTTTTCCGCCTTTAATTGATAGGACAGCTAGGTGAGAAAGGGGGGGAAGACATGCAGGAAATCGTCACAGGTTGGACTCGAACCTTGGACCACTGCGTCAAGGCATGAGCCTCTCAGTATATGTGCGCCTGCTCTACCCACTGAGTCAACCCGGCCACCTTTAATCAATTCTTAAAACCTTTGCAATCTAGTTTCAAAATAAAGCTTAGCTTAGCTTAAACAGGCCCCCCTTCACACATTCAAATCCTGACACCTGTCCTAAGAACAGTCATACCTACAGATATCTGAGGGGTCTAGGTGAGACAACACTGGCTTTTCTATGGAAAAATAATTTCTATTGGAATGAAAACAAAAGACAGGGACCAGGAGAAAATGTGCAGTAAAGTGACTATAGATGTAATTTAGTCATTCCAATAAGTGGATATAGAGTTTAGTCACTCTTTGTGTTTGAAAACTCCCAGCATTGCTACATCGTGGCTCCTCGAGGTTGCGCTCAACACATGAATGAGGAAAACTTGAACATAAGTTAACAAGCCGAAGAGGAAGAGTTTTTTAATGGGATGCCCCATCCACGTTTAAGTCCTAAGTCTATAGTTGTGTCATTTTAAAAAACTTGTGCTGCAGAATTGTGCTGTTTTCTAACTGTTTGGACTTGCAGTGAATAAAGCGAGAAAAACTCTAATTAAACTTTTCACGGACATTTTGCATTCATAGTTAGACCGATATCGTGACATATCATCATAGGGTTGTCTAGCAATATATTGCTCATCGCAGAATTGCTGTATCGTGATATTATCAGTATCATGAGCCATGTATCGTGTATAGTATTGTGAGGTATGTGATTCCCACCCCTAGCCAAGATAATTCATGTGATATTCACCATTTAAACCCAGAGATTGATGAATGCGGTCTGTATGGCAGCCGAATACACATTTAGGATGGAAACATTCACTCATGTGTTTAAACCTTTTCTGTGTAACCACTCATATATTCGTCAGCACTCTGATTAAAGACACAAAGCTACGTGCTGCAAGTTACCACTTATGTAGTCACAACATCTGTTTCAATTAATTATTTAATCACAAACTGTATTTAGCATCTGATGTGGGCATCGAGGAAGTGTGAAGTGTAGGCTTACCTTCCTCGCACACAATGCCTCAGTGGCACATTGTGGGCCCCCCCCCCCATCATCAGTCACCCACTAATACGGGCACAGGGGAAGAAATGCTGGGTAACTATGGAAACACACCACAGTGAGTCTCCAAGGCAGGCGGCACTTTCCTTTAGAGGCCTTGAGTTAACAGGATTAGAGGGAATTCACAGAGGAGACCCCAAAGAGCACAGCCCCTTTGTGTCTCTCCTCTGCTCGCTTTCACTCTCTGATCTCCACTGCCCTGACTCAGAGACATATTGAAAGATACTAGGATCACAGAAACATTCCTCATGATGCAAAAAAGTCAGAATGTAGCTGTGAAGTGTACATTCAAGACAACAGAGGCCTCTATAGCAATGCCACTTCTGCTGTTTGTGGCCATACGCTACAATTCTAACAGCAGTTTTGCTACAGTTTTTCCCGTTAATCCTCAGTCAGTACCTCATGTACCAAGTGTCTGATACTGTGTTCAAATCCCTCTCTGTGACGGCCTATTTGCATACAGAGATGAGCACAATTTACATTTTGGCTGGGACAAGACCTGGCGAGATGTGCTCTCCAATATTGCTTGCCAAAATAAGGCGACTTGTAAATTTTTTTGTCTGGAGTCTGTCTGCAGTGCGTAGTACATTGTAGATAATAGCCAAG
Source organism: Sander lucioperca (assembly GCF_008315115.2). Taxonomy (NCBI): domain Eukaryota; kingdom Metazoa; phylum Chordata; class Actinopteri; order Perciformes; family Percidae; genus Sander; species Sander lucioperca. The sequence continues at coordinate 19,541,471 of NC_050184.1, read as the reverse complement.
GGTGGTTGGTGATAGAGAAAGAAGAACAGATTATTAGGTTAAACATTAAAGAAGTCAGACAGAGTCCCCCTGTTAAAACCATCCGGAACAAGGGTTCACCCCTTGGCATGACAATCTAAACACATCTCTGCACCCATTGCCCAAGAGATAGACAGCGAATGTGATACACAGTATGTTTTGCAAAATGGTAGAATCCTTTTTCAGAAAAGCAGAAGGTTTGTTGTTAAGATGCACTTTTACTTGCAGACAATGCCATCCTGACATCCTCTGTGCAAACTAACAATAGCTTGTGTATGATGGGCTGTGGCAACCATAGCAACGGAGACAAAAAATGAGTGAGTGGAGGAGGATATCACAGCCGCACCCATCCCCATCCAACCAACTAGACTGGAAAACCAGTAAAGACAGTACAGGGGGAGGCACTGGGCGAGCAGCTAGTGAATAGTTAGTGGGAATCAGGAGGGCAACGCCTGATGTGGTTCAGCCAACCAGTTCACTTCATGCTGTGGTGGTTTTTTGTGGCCAACAGCAAAAGGCAACACATGAAAACTGATTATTTATTGATTTGTATGGCAGCCGTTTTATCAGTCAGCACTGGGAGCTGCATAACGGTTTGCTGCTTATGCACATGAACTACACTTCTCTATGCCCTCGAGTTTACACTTGAAGTTTACTTGTCACTGAAAAAAGAAAGAAAGTCTGTGGTACATACTGGGGGCGTGAAGTTTTAAACAAGTGGGCGTTTAGCAGACAGGGAAGGTTTTAATGAAAGATGCTATCGAGTTTCATTGTGTACAGGGTCCAAAATTAACTTTTTGGTCTATCTGCCAATGGCTGGTAAACTGAAAAAAAAAATGACCGGCCAAAATATTTTTCAAGATACGATGCCATTAAAAACAACGAGCAGGTCTTTCTTTGTCGAATACCTGTGGCAAACGCTGCAAGAAATAAATCACCGGATGTATTCTTTATGGTAGCTTATTTCATCAGTGCTTTAGGATTCATGTCTAGCAAAAAACATCCAGTGACATCCAGTAATAACAAATATGGTGTACCGCTTTACGCTAGTTTTAGAGGCAGATGTGGATCTTTTGGGATTTGACCTGTAGGGATGAATGTTTCCCATATTATCCTGAAATTGACACCTAACCTTTCTTTGCGACACACTATAATAACAATAAATTAAAATAAAGCTAGTGTCTGTGGACAAATGTCTCATTGATGCCACATCAGTCAATTTAGTTTAAGATCTTCCCATACAAACTTAGTAGTGTTCAGCAGTTCCATAGTGAATTTCTTGCATTTCTTGCATGCATCATGTCAGTGGACAATTATCACATGTTAACAAATTGGTCACACATCGACAAACCCTTTTATGTGTGTAACCTTGTTAGTCATAGCGAGTTACTCAACTCCTCTTGATGTCCACTACTGCTTGCTGTGTGATAGTGCATCAAATTAAATTATTTTCTTTTTTAAGTGACATCTAATTTAACACCCTGAAATCAAAATGTCCTGCTGCTAATAGAAATAGAATGGTTGCCTATAATAATTTCCTTGTTGAGTGATCATCTGCACACTGTAAGAGTAATGGACCACGATGACTAAGTAATATGAACAACATAACAGACATGATGCATGATGGTTATACAACTTGTAATCATGCCCTTTGACATGGGCGGATTGGACTATGGGCTGCCATGTTTGGCTGAACCTTTTTTGGTTATGGTTGTTTTTAGCTATACTTTTTTGAATTATATGGGATTCAGACACTACGTATTGAAATTGTGTTAGGAGTACATTTGGGACCGTAAGCCATTCATACTGTTGTGTCATGGTAATTTTGTCCGGCCCTACTTTTGATAATAGCTGAAACTACTGTTATCTGTTAATACATCAGTACTTTGTTAGTAGTACTATGTTTTTGAACATGAGACAGAACCTAAAAGAGGCCAAATCACTAACGTGAACTATGCCAACAGTAATAATGCTAAATAATGCATTCAAATGATCTTAGAAATTACATAAAATATGATTTGTAATTTGGTGAATGTGGCAAATTTTGGCAGCAATAATCTGTAGCATCAACCCCCTATCACAGGAAGAAGTCAGGTTTCACCTGATGGTTTAGATGGCCACAGTGGTGTAGTCTAGTTTTTTGTAGTGAGTATACTGTCATTTTTTCCCTCCCAGCATTAGACTCGCCCGTCCCAGAGCGACAACGGCATGGGTTTTTGGTAACGTTACCGCGTAAAGCATCAGCCTCAGCCTCATCTGGCTCATTTTCTGTAGATTCTGTAACGTTAAGGCCGGTTACACACTGCCTACGTGGCGTGAGCGTGTCAGCTGCGTGGCGTGTCCGTTTATATTTCGGCTCCCATGTTAATAGGTTAGAGCTTACACACTGCCTGCGTAATACACACGTCTCAGGTGCGGCTCGAGCCGCGCCGAAAACGCGTGCATGCTAGAAATAGGACCGACGCCTATTTTTGGAAGCGTTTCCAGGCAAAATAGAATAGGAAAAGATGCTTATATGTCATTTTGACACTAATACATATTAATAAATGACAGGCTGATGTTGAAAGTATCTAGGTTTTGATATAAATGCAGATATAAATGTAATTTAAAAAAAAGAAATTTTCTAATTGCACCTGTCAATACAGAACGAAATATTTCTATAGCCTATTTTGCCGTCAATACTGCCGACGTTGTCTTTGCTGTAATCAAATCAGTATATATTTATGTTTAACAGGATATTTCATTTTATCAATGGGAAACATACACATGTACAGACAAGGCTAGCAGCAGCAGCAGCGCTGCGTCAGACACGTTTCTGGTGTGTAAATCCACGCAGCTGACACGCAACAGAAACGCCACGCTCACGCCACGCAGCCAGCGTGTAACCGGCCTAACGTCTGCTGCAGTGTCATCCGAAGCGGCAGTATAGCTTCAGGGGCAGGCTTACCAAAACACTGAAAGAGTGTAGTTTAAATTTGCTTTTGTTTCATATATCTAGCTACTTTAGTGATTCACATTTCCTAATTTCAAATTTGCGCAGTGTTGTTGTTCCTAGGCGACTCGCAACACAGACGGGGGTGAATTTATGAACATAAGTGTGAAAGTTCTCTCACAAAACAATCATCGTTACGTAACGGTGTCCTTGCGTTTTTGTAAGTGGGTATACTGAAATCCTTGACCTTTCCTAGTGGGTATACTCTGTACACCTGCGTATCACGTAGACTTACACCACTGGATGGCCAGGGGGAAAGTTGCCCCTGAGGGGAGGGGGCAGCCAGGCTTCGCGCTGGCCCCTCCTGGAACTCTCGGGCATTCTCAGGTTTTCAAGGTTGCGATCGGTCCCACAGGGCGTGCCTTTTAGCAGGCAGCAGGGTGATGACGTCTTTGTTCATCCCCACTTGGCTGGGGAAATGGAAACGTGGTGACAGCGTTTTTAGTCGGTTGAATAAAGACTTCTTTTTCTCCGAGTTTGCTGGATGTCGGCCTTCAGCACGTTCGGTGCGGCTCTGGGATTCAGCGGAGTTCTGGGCCCGTCCGCATGGGCAGAGGGTCACAAACTCCCCCACTCCCCCAACCACTAATGATGTTATATCAGCCCTAATACTGTACATACAGAACATAGCTATTTTTCTTATAACTGACACTAATTAGGTTTAAATTATAAAAAGGCAGGCGATAAAAGGCCTATTTTTCTTAATCAATATTTTAGATCAGCAGAATGATAAAATAAAACGAATACCATAACGAATGAGCACAATCCCATCCCTGATATAGAATAATAATGTGTCTGATAGGTTTTATTTCAGCAGGTCATAATATTGATGAATCCCAGCAAACCTTTTGTAAGGGTGTAGAATCATTTTGAAATCGTTTGATATGACGAGAGAAGTTTCAGCTCACAGCTCATGTTTATGCCCTGCAGTTTATTAATAGCTGACTACATGCTGCTATTATAAATAGCAACACCTTCATGGTCTCATCTGAATAAAAGGCATTATGGAGCACTAATAAGTTCATTCTTCCATTCAAGAGAAGGAGGGATGGAGGACTTGAGGGAAGGAAGAAGCAGGGAAAGAAGGAGAAAGACGAAGGGAGAGGGTGAAAGAAGAGAGTAGACTGGTGAGTGAGGGAGAGAGGGCGAGGCCAACCGGCGCTTTGTGTTTGTGTGTGTATTTGTGTGTGAGCATGCGCATACATCGTAGAGAAACCTGATGTGTGTCTTCCCCTCATTTGAACTCAGACTTCTGGCGAAGGAAGAGGCTGCAGGACCTTTCCCTCAGCTGCCACTCCATCTCTTCCCCTCCTCTCCATCTTTTCCCCCTCTAGTGTAGCACACATCCATCCTCATTATTCCCTCGCCATGCTGTTACTCTATAACTGGTTCCTCTCTCTCCTAGAATCGATCTATCGCCGCGGGGCCAGAAGATGGAGGAAACTCTACCGAGTCAACGGACACCTCTTCCAGGCCAAGCGCTTTAACAGGGTGAGTGTCTTTAACTCTCGGTGATACACACTCCCAACTGGGGAGTACATGCAGTAATGCCTGGACAATGCTTCCGTCAGTTCGGTTCATTGAGCCAGTCTTCGCTGGGAAAATACAGGGATTATGACAAACTCTGTGTAGCTGGAAGACACAGGAAGTTTTAAAATGATGGTTTTTTTTAATATATTTATTGAAGGAATCGTTTATACAGGGGTTATACAGGATAACAATACAAGAGTTTTCCCTCTGGGTTTTCTGAAAATTTCAGCAACAAAACAACAACCCACCTCAAAGAAAGGGGGGAAAAACAAAAAAGCAAGAGAGAATATGATGATATTGATATATATATATATATATATATATATGATATGATAATGATATAATGACAGTCAACATAGCGCACAAGACAAATTCAGGAAAAAGAAAGAGAAAAGCTGCACACTCATGTGCTAGGGGTGTCACCCTGGCCGTTATTTGTCTCACACGCTGCTGTCCATTTGACCAGCAGAGGATGCCATATTTTTTGGAAAATTCTTTATTTGTTAGACATCTTATAGCGGAGTCTTTCCATGTGTAGTACATTGCCTAACTCTCTAAGCCGTTGCTGAAAAGGGGTTCATTCATCCAAGGTTTGGTGTATCTTCAGAATTCTAAAGACTCGTTTCGAGATGTTTAAATGCTTACTGGAATTCAATGCGTTTTAGAATGAACAATTTGACTTTCGATGTAGAATGAATGAGCAAAACAATAGGAAGTTTCTCTTGTGTTTTCGGCGGTTGGCACAGAATAAGTTAGCATTTTCTAGGAGCAGTTGATTCAAGTGTTGTTACATCTGTAAGAATTAAATCAACCTGCATTGATCTCATCCATACACGTTTATGTTTGGAATTGATTCTAGCTTTGACAAAGGAAGATAACATCCCCATTCTTAATCCAGCCTTTCAAGCTCTGATGAGCTTATAAACCATCAATAAGCACAACACCAGACCTAGTTGAATCATTTGAAAAGAAATCTGATTTTGGCAGCTATTCATAGTCTGAAACCAGGCTTCTGTGTGTTTGTTAAAGTGCCCATATTATGAAAAAATCACTTTTTCTGGGATTTGGGGTGTTATTTTGTGTCTCTGGTGCTTCCACACGCATACAAACTTGGAAAAAAAAACCCATCCATGCTGTTTAGAGTGAGATACGGTTTCTGAATGTGTCCTGCCTTCAGTCTCCGGGTGAGCTGGTCAAAATCTGCACGGCTTTCTATGTCAGTAGCCGAGACGAGGTGGCTAACCGTAGCATGATAGCTTGTTCTCAATGGCAAAACACTGCTACAACACACACAAGTTCACCATAATCTACAAAAGAACTACTTACATGTCCCTGTTCTGCAGGTGTGCCCTCGTTTAGAAGAAGTCTCCCGGCTAATCCTGCCTTGTACTGACCGAAGTTGGAGAAACAGCTAGCTAGCTGATGTGATCCTTACCTAGATACTGCGCATGTGCGCCTCCCAACAAAGATGGGATAGAAGTCCGATGCCTCACTCTGTAGCTAAAACAGAGAGCTCAACACACAGGGTGAAAAGAGGAGCTGCAGCAATGTGCAGTACAACAAAAATATGGTGTTTTTTGAAAATGAAACCATGTAAATCTATTCTGATATAACCTCTAAATACAATTATGAACCTGAAAATGAGCATAATATGGGCAATTTAAAGCATCTGAAAGAAAATAGGGTCAGAGCATGAAAGTTCTTTTGTGACTTTGGAAAAGATTTTAAAAAACCTTAACTGAGGATCCATTTTTTTTTTTATCTTATCGTCTTCATCATAAACGTCTACCACTGATTAAGGTCATGAGACGCGGATGTAAAAAGATAGTAAGTGGACCTTCAGTAAAGATTTTTAAAAAACGCTAAAAATGTGGTTTATTTTGTATTTACAATGGTCCTAGGAATTACATATTGGACTGTTCTGCACCTCACAGTTTAGTGTCCAATGCCAATCTTCAGTGCCAATGCAGAACGTAGTCAAAACCCATACACTTAATGCTCCCCCTTTTTATTAACCGTAACCTTAACCAAGTGTGTAAGTTGGCTTACCCTGAAGACACCTAAACCATAACTTATTTGCCAAAACCAGGATCTTTTCCTTAACATCAACCATACTAGTTGTTTCCATGTGCGCATAACCCTGGGTTTTACAGAATAGTCCAATATCGTTCTTTTCTGTTGATGGGTCGGACATGTGATATGTAATTTAAGAAAAGAAAAAAACACTTCTGTTGTCGATACCCTGTGGTTCGCCAGGTCCTTCTGCACTGTGTTTGAGAAGCATCTGTTGACGGTGATTATTTCCAGTTCAGGAAACAGTCAGTTGCTTTGATTAGATAAACTACTCATAATCATAATTTTTCGCTTACTAATTATGAGTGTGGTTTTAAATCAGTGCGTTTCTGTGGATTATCAAGTACAGTATGTCATAAACATGCTGCCTTTGATAGGTGCATAATGTATTGGTGCATAATTGATGGTGTCCTAGTTCTGCCTTGTTTAGCAGGTGTCTCATCTCATCTCTCAGGTCCATGCCCCACACACACACACACACACACACACACACACACACACACACACACACACACACACACACACACACACACACACACACACACCTGAATGCACCTGTGGGTTTTCATGATTTCCCTGATAAAGATGAAGAGCTCCAGCTGCTCACCCTGCTTGCCTGAAACAGGACTTTAAACGTTAAAGTGTTCTTATTGTGTAATGCACTGTGGCCACTCTGGAAGGCAGAGGATGCTGATGCTGAAGATGAATGCTATTTCAATCAGGCCTTAAGTACCTAATGTGTTTTCTCTGAAGGGGAGGAAAAAAGATCAGGTTCTGCTGCTCTACCTTTGTGTTGTGGCCTCTCTTTTCGTAAAGCATATTAGCTTTAGCCAGATCATATCATATTGTGAAAAGGATATGTTTTTGTTGTTTGTCTTCTAAGGTGTGTCGCTCAGCATTTAGTTCACTCTAGCTCAACAATTACAATAATAATTCCTGTCAGTTAGTGCCATAATACTTTTTAAAGACAGCACAGATGCAAGATACAGGGTTTAAAGCCATTTCAAAGATACATGTAATGGCTTTCATCTTCACTGTTACCATTTCCCTGGTTAGTGAAACAGCTCTGAGGATGAAACATCTGCCCTGGCTGCTATAGTCTTAATGTCTAGACCAGAAAGTGGATGAGCTCAGTGCTCGGCATCTTGCTGACTCAGCACACACACACAGCCAACATCTACACCTTCATGTGGCCATTACTACTGATGCACTGTGGAGCATGGCTTACTCAATAAAAGACATATACTGTAGGTACATTGTACATTAGTACTTTCAGCTAAACCAGCAATCATAATGACTGGACTGCTGCTCTTTACTTGTTACTTTATGCTGTTTAGATGTCCTAACTCCAGTTTAACTCATCATTTTCAACCCAAAATACATCTTAAACTACCAATTTGCTTTTCCAAAGAGCATATATTTTGGAGGAAACTTAATTCCAGCCTTGATGATATTCTCTGGCAATGTAATTTTTCTTCTTCTTCCAATTCAGGACGTGTGAGACATGACATGAGATTGACATCTATCTTCTCATCTCAAATACGGTGTTTTGGTTAAATATTGATTAAGTCAATGCTTCCTGTCTCCTGCTTCAAGTCAGAATTGACTTTTTCAATATTAAATTAAGACAACTGTTATTCCCTAACTTTAAAGCTTTAGTGCATAACTTTTTGATATTAATGAACGTCCGTTACATTCAAGTCATTGCCAAATGAGTTGCTACAAAGCTAATTAAGACACACAACTCTCTCTGTATTTCTCAGTATGGCTATGTTCAGAAGATTGTGTGGTCCGGTGACTTTCCCGCGCAGAAACTCAAGTTTTCGTGAAGATAATGTCCTCTTCTGAAGAGTCCATCATGTTTTTTCAATCCTCCGTGTCCTCCTTGGCTAGTAGCAGCTGTGTGGAGGAGGGGTGGGGGCGCGTGCACAATCACGGAAGGCTTGTATCATGTGGACGCACAGACGGTGTTGTTGTCCTTACTTAGAATTTCTCATGGGGGTGGCAGAAACTACGCACTATAGCTTTAACTGAGTGCTTTGAGTTTCTGAAACAGAACCACAAAAACACTAATCATGCTTTAGCAGCTCTCAGAGATTATAGGGAATTAAAAGAAATGGGTTGACAGTGAACATTTTGCAGATTTGTTCCATATGAATGTACCAACATTACAAAACAGATTTGCTAATGCATGCGGATGTACATTTAAAAAGAGAGAACTGAGTGGTAATTTTGCAGATATCTATGGATATTGTTTTATTGTAGATTCATAACTTAGCAGTAAGTGTAAGCAATTGGGTTTTCAGACTGGGATTTCTCTGACTGTTGTTGCTATGACAGCTTCCAGGCTTCTGGTTGGTTCACAATGCTGTCCTCAGCATATAAATAAGAGAAGAGAAGTAGGTCAGGTTTCTCCTCCCTTCTCTCACTCCATCCCTGTCCTTCCTCTCCATCTCTACACGTCTGTCTCCATCTCTCTCCTCCCTCCTCTCCGTCTCCCCCTGATGTTGCAGTGGAGAAAGCGGCTTCATGGCTCTCTCTCATTAGACATAATGGGGTCTCTTTAGCTCCTGTTTCCCACGGGATGAAGCAGAATTCAGTCGTCAATGCTGGCCGTTTGCCTCCACAGCCCTCTCATGCTTCAAGTTAGAAAAACCAAACAAAAAGTCATGCTGTTCCAAGCAGGCTGCTGAGGGGAAATGTGTTAAATTCTACCACTGACAAGGGATTATCAGAATGATAAATGAAGTGAGCTGACGCACAAAAACAATATCCAGTGATGTTCAGGCTAGGGATCGACCGATACTGTTTCTTCAAGGCCGATACCGATACCAATTATTAACAGTTAATGAAACCGATAACCGATATTTGGAACCGATATGCATTTACAGTGAAAATGAAAATCTTTGTTCATCTTACTGTTACAAACTCCAACACAAAACTTTGTTTAAATGCTTTAAGCAATTATTTAAAGAATTAGAAACTTTCAACATAATACCCAGTAACAGAGAGTCAGAGAGTGTTGTGGGGGGGACATTACGTTAGACTCAGTGGGGAGTGAAACCGAAGCAGAGGGACAGACACAGAGCTGTAGCCGAGCCAAAGTAGACCACTTTTTAATTCCTTAACTTTATCGGTTATCAGGCAAATAAAACGCCGATACAGATATTCTGCAAACTGCCAAAAAAAAAAACCAGCCCGATAATCAGCAAGGGCCAATAATCGGTCTATCCCTAGTTTAGGCCACATATTTACCCTTAGATGATATATTTTCAGTCCCATTGGTCTTTTTTCTGTTTGTTAGACAGCAGAATATCACAGAAGTTGCTCATCTGGATCCAAATTAGGTTTAAAAAAATTAAAGAACCATTAAAATAACAAATTAGGAGCATTGTGCACCCTTGGCCGAGGTATGTTGTCTTGGTGCTCTCTAGTCTAGCCTTTTGTTGACCCCCCTGCCATCCCTTTGCCTCGCCGTAATGATGCTGGAGAGTGGGGCAGAGAGTTGTTCCCCATTTCTGTCAGTGTTGGATAGCAGCTTTTACCTTTCCTTCCCCAGCAGGGGGTCACAGCATGGAGTTCAAGCTCCGGGTTTTAACCACAATAAACTACCGCAGGATCAGCCAGTTGGGTTAGTTTTTTCATCACTGTTCACTGGGAAGCTATCACAGGTTTACAGCCGAATGGAGACATAGGTATCTGTATGTTGTGAATTCATTCTATTGTTTGGAAATCATTGAATGAATTGGCACATGGGTTATAGTCACTGTTACCGGCTGATGAATCCTAACGCCTTTGGTGATTCCCTGACTTTTCATTTCGCGCCACCAGTTTGTCCAACACTTTCCCATTCCCATCAACCTCAGCTTGTGCTTTGTATTTAGTGCTAATCACAAGATTTGAATCGTGTCTTTTACCTCTTGCCCGGGGTCTCTCCGCTGCGTCGCCAGCTCACAAGCTGTCATCACAGGCGAAGACTTCTGCCTCGCGACGAAAGCTTCTCAAAGACGCTGTGATCAGGCGCTCTGGTGGCCTCCGCTGCCTGGACCGCAAAAATGAGTCTATGCCTCAACGTCAATCTTCCCCACTGAGTAGGCAATCTCCCTCTCCTTCTTCTCGTCCATGAGACCGGCACTGAATGTTTTCTCCCCAATACCGACCATCAAAGCACAACAACTCTTCGTCCTCTTTTTCCCCCCACCACTATTATTATCGGTGACTCCATCACACGGGGCATACGATTTTTTAATGCAGTCACACACTGCTTTCCCGGAGCCAGGGTTGCAGACATTCTGATTAAACTTGTGGACCTGGGTGCCCGGATAGCTCAGTTAGTAGAGCGGGTGCCCATATATAGAGGTTTACTCCTCGACGCAGCGGGCCCGGGTTCGACTCCGACCTGCGGCCCTTTGCTGCATGTCATTCCCCCCTCTCTCTCCCCTTTCATTTCTTCAGCTGTTCTGTCAATAAAGGCCTAAAAATGCCCAAAAAATAATCTTAAAAAAAAACTTGTGGACCTGATACCCTCACTCCCAACCTCCATCAAACGTGTTGTGGTCCATTGCGGAGTTAATGATACCCACTTTCGTGAAAGTGAACTTACAAAACAGGCTTTTAACCTTCTTAATGATTCGTTGAAGAGCACTGGAAAGTGTGTGTTTTTTATTTCTGGTCCACTTCCGTCTGTTGGTCGCGGAGCGGGACGTTTTAGCCGACTCCTCAGCCTTAGCACTTGGCTTCAGTCTGCCTGCAGGCTCCACAACATAGGTTTTATTGACAATTTTTATTTGTTTTTGGAACGCCGTTCTCTTTTTAGCAGAGATGGAATTCACCCCAATAAACGGGGCAGCCAAATGCTCTGTGGTAATCTTCAGCACGGGTTCCAGACTCAGACATGTGACTGACTGTTTACATCTTGTGCACACATGCACAAGCACATGCCCCAGTCACACCCATCTTCCTCTACAGCAGTAGAAGCATACCTTACCCTTGAGAGCTCCCCCTGCAGGCCCCCCTTGTCAGTTACTACCTACTCTCTCTTGTCACCTTCTATAAACACCCACCTCATGAGCTGCTCCGATCATCACGGAGCTTGTCTAATGTTAGAGCATGACTCACTTAAGAACAAACCCCACACAAGTCAGGGAACTGGTCCTCAGTCCAACAGGGCAATCAATTTTTATACCCCCACCTCCATTATCATTCCCACAAGAATTACAAACATCCGAGGACATCATCACTCGCCTGGCCGCAGAAGACGAGGAGTCAACTATGGTAATCTCCGTTGCTTTGACTGTTCAAATGATCAAATAGGATCAGCGCGGGCTGTGGATACAATCCCTGTCAAATTCGCATTGTTGAATGTGCAATCACTTTTCTATCACGTGATCTAGACTTTTTATTTGTTATGGAAACTTGGCTGCATGTTGGTGATCTAAGCCCTTTCACTGATTTCTCCCCTGGTGAGGGCCAAATCTGGCCCACCACCAAAATGATTAAAAGTCAAGCCAAGTCAAGTTATTTATAGAGCACATTTAAAACCAACCTAGGCTGAACAAAGTGCTGTACAAAGTTATATTATGTTATAAAAACAAAGGAAGACAATAAAAATATAGACACAATGAACATCATACAAACAACACACTTCTATACAAATGTCCCTAAACTAAATCATACGCCAAAGAATAAAAATGCGTTTTAAGACGAGACTTAAAGATCTCGGTAGAAGAGAACCTAATATGAATGGGAAGTTTGTTCCAGAGTCTCGGGGCCACAACGGAGAAGGCACGATCACCCTTTGTTTTCATCCAAGACTGTGGAATAGCTAAAAGAAACGGATTAGACAATCTTAGGTTCCTGGAGGAGTGATGTAGGGTAAGGAGATCAGCAATATATAAAGGGGCCAATCCATGTAATGCTTGTAAACAAGTAACATTACCTTAAAATCAGAGCCCTGGAGCCCTCTAACCTTTACACCCGGCTGCCTGTCTGGTCTCTGATTGTATGGAAGCTGCATTGGGTTGTGATGGAAATAAATATGGTTGATATTTCTGTTCTGTCATCCAGTTCTCCTCTGCTGCTGTAATGGCCTGATTTCACCGCACACATTGATTGCAGTTGGTCAGTTTGTTCTGATGAGTTTTCCTTGTCAGAGGTAAATCAGACAGCAAATCATTTCCCAGCATATTAGGCCACTCAGTTTCCAGGCACCCATATGATGTGTAATGCTGTCTGCTGGGCTGAAGGGAGGACTGTCAATCGATAAAAGCTTTTCTCATCTACTCATCCCCTTTATTTCCAAGCTGCAGGCAGCAGCAGGACTCTGGACCTCCACAATCAGTGCTTTCCGATGGCAAACACATGTAAAAGCAGGATGCACTCCTTATCTGTGCTAGTTTCAGTCTGGTGGCTGCTGTGTAGTAACGTTTGACACTTTGCCCCAAAATATAATGACTTGATTATGTTATTTCTGTTTATCCTTTTTAAGGGACTGCTCGTATTGTTTTATGTCTTTAAAAATGTGGTGAAGTTTTTTTTGTAGCAAAATCGGCACTGGTCAGACTGGACTTTTGCTGCATTACATGTCATGTCTTGTAGACAACTCTTGATATGAATATGTAGATCTTATGAATAAGAATATGCAGTATGAATATAAATCCTGGAGTTAATGTTAATGTAATCCCAGAGTGGAGCAGACTCTGGGATTACATTTGCATCTCTTGCAGCACTGAGCAGCGGGCAGATGTCCAGCTAGGCCAAAGACGTCACTGACGTAACTCACTCTGAGGCAAGGCCAGCCAGTGCATCAATTGAATTGTACTTCCACTGTTCATGTTTCTTGTACAGTTGAAGGTTTTCCTCGGGCTTTAAGTTGTTCCTGGTAAATTTCCTTTTTTTCTGTGGAAACGGGAGTTACCTTCCCCAACTGAAGTTTCAGTATTTATTAGAATATACTTCAAATAGTACAACAATTCCTGATGGCCTATCATCATTTTTACGCCTCCACCCAGGCGACAGCTGTGGCAGGATATCTCAGGAACGCCTTGAGGGCAATTTTGGCACAGACGTCCACTTCGACTAAAGGATGAACTGATTAGATTTTGGTGGTCAAAGGCCAAGGACTTTGACCTCACAAAACACGTTTTTTGTTAATACCTCAAGAATTAATATGCTACTATGACAATAAACAATCAATTTTATTAAATTTCTTGAATTTTTCACATTTATTATTGGAGTCTGGGCAGACATGGATGTAAACAACAACTTCAGTGTTTTATTCACTCAAGCTGTTCAAGCTCTGCATTCTTTCACTGTAAGCAAGCAAGATTTCCCCAAGAGTTTGGATGCATGTTAAGTAAACTGTCTCCCAGTAACTCAGAACACCCGGTGCTTCCTGGTCTCCTCCTACGGAATAATAGGCTTTAAATAAGCTAGAAAACAGTGTGATTTCGTTGTCTGGACTTTAAACCTGCGTTATTAATAAGAGCTGAAGTTTCAACACACAGTTTAGCCTTTTAAGTATAAAAAAAAATCTTTGTGGTGATGCAACAAATGTACAACTTGGCTGTCCTCAAAGAGCTCATTAAAGTTGGTTATTTTCTGAAAGTAGCAGTACATGTATAATTGTATCTAGCTGTGTAACAGCAACCAACAGATAGTATCTAGTAGAAGATATCAGTGTATAGTATTAACAAGTTATCATTGACATTATGGCTAGTTGAGTAGTTAACTAAAGAAACAAAAACGTACATTGTTGGTTAACTAAGTTGACTGTTTTCAACCTACATCTCATCAATTTTACATTATCATTCTGAGTTGGTTGGTTAGTTGATTGGTTGGTTGATTGATTGATTGATTGATTGGTTGGTTGGTTGGTTGGTTGGTTGGTTAGTCCACCACTTTGGTCCAGAGTTTGTTGGAGGGATTAGCATGAAATATTGTGCAGATATAAAAGGTCCCGAAAGGATGACTTACGTGACGTCAGTAATCCTCTGTACCTCCAATACAAATCAACATCATCATACATGGGGTGTAATCTATCCCGGAGAACGCGTTTATGGAGGACTTTGCACCTACTGAGGGCAAGGTGTACAATTTAAGTTGTAACTTAAGTCTACATTAAAACTATCTCAGCTGGTGCAACCCTCAAAGTGTTCGACCTAAGTTAGAACTCACGTTCAAAGTAGTCTACATTTGAACTTAACGCAGAACTGGTGCAAACCAGTGCTGGTGTTTTCTAGCCTGTCCAAAGCCTGACGCAGTGACTGATTACTCTCCGGTTGTGTGTGGAAAAGGAACAGGACAAAAGCGTGTGATTAATTTATAAATGTACGCCTTAACCTCTATGTAAAGTTAGACTAGAGATACTGAAGGAAGCCTTTGAAGACTTGCTGAAGCATTTCCATGGCAACAGAGCACTGACTGGGACTCTTTGTTCTTTACACTGTCAGCACAAACACACACACACACACACACACACACACACACACACACACACACACCCTGTGAATGAATGTTGTCGATACAACAAAGCACACGCACTGCATGTGTTTAGTCTCCAGTGAGACATTTGGGTGACAGATGTATTGATGTCCAAGGGACTTTGTCCACCCTTTGGTACTAATATAGCAACGTTACGAGACAAGCTAAAATCAACCACAAAGAAAGAACCAGTCAAAGAACAAACACTCTAGAGTCTTTGTTATGTAACAGAGAGTGAACCTAAGTCTGTTTACAGCTTTACAGTAGACATCTGTGACCAGGCGTAATAATATATACTGTATACAGAATAATAGTTTATAGAGCATAGCAGGGTTTTTTTGAGCGGGGGCAATGAGTCTGTGTAACCTTTTTTACAATTTGAAAAAATAAACAAAAATATATAGCCTGACGTCATCATACTCAGATCTACAACCAATCAGAGCAACGGAGACAGACGTCACAGAAGCTGCAAGTCAAAGGCAGGCTTCGACAGAGCAAAGGCAGAGGCGGCAGTTTCAGTTACTGTTGATCATCTGTGCATCATCGTATGAAGCCCGCCCTGACCATTTGATTGGTCCGAACAGCTCTGGCTCGAGCATAGTTGCTGCACAACGGATCAAGTCCGGACCGAACTTCCCGACCTCAAATGTGGGCGGGGCTAAGTTCGGCTGGCATCCAGGCTAAAAAATGTGTATTATGCTTGAGTAAATGAAACCCTAGTTGTAATAAAACTGGTTAAAAAATTACATCCATCCATCCATCTTCTTCCGCTTATCCGGTAACGGGTCGCGGGGGTAGCAGCTCCAGCAGGGGACCCCAAACTTCCCTTTCCCGAGCCACATCAACCAGCTCCGACTGGGGGATCCTGAGGCGTTCCCAGGCCAGGTTGGAGATATAATCCCTCCACCTAGTCCTGGGTCTTCCCCGAGGCCTCCTCCCAGCTGGACATGCCTGGAACACCTCCCTAGGGAGGCGCCCAGGGGGCATCCTTACCAAATGCCCGAACCACCTCAACTGGCTCCTTTCGACGCGAAGGAGCAGTGGCTCTACTCCGAGCTCCTCACGGATGACTGAGCTTCTCACCCTATCTCTAAGGGAGACGCCAGCCACCCTCCTGAGGAAACCCATTTCGGCCGCTTAAATAAAAAATTACATTAATATTTAAATAAAGCTGAGATTAAAAGATTAAAAAAACTGAGATTAGCTGTCAAATTCAAGTTAATTAGTTATTCAGGCTGTTTGGTAAATTGCTCTTAAACACATTTAGAGAGGATTTGAATTGCTATTTTTACTCTCAGTTCTTATCATTTTGGTGCTGGTGATTTTCCTTTGGGGCTGGGTAAAACCTCAGTGGAGCGAGCCAAAAATTCCTCTATGCAGGAAAACCCCTGGATAGAGCTTGGGCAGTACAAACAAGTCAGAAAACTGTAATGTAAACATATACTGTATTTTCAGTTTGTTGTAGCTTGTATAGTTTACTTGACTCAATGACACAATCCATACGGACTCAACCATGGTATGAAACTAACACTACATGTTTAAAGACCTCTACAGCAGAATTGAAAGATGTGTTTGTAAATGCTTTATTTTACAGGTCTGTATATTTCCTGGAAAGAACCATTTCACTTTGAAATAATTATAGGCAATAGGTACACTTCCAATGGATGACTCAAATTAAAAGATAAGCTGGTGTGAGTGTGATAAAGTCTTTTTGTCAGTGCACAACCGGTCAGCTGAACATGCTGAAATGTAAAAATGTGTCTACAGACAAACAATTTAACATATGTACAACATCATTTTCAATAATTAATAGTTTCCAATAACAAATGGATGAGGAACTCATTTTTGCTTGGGTTTAAGGGGAGCAATTTTTTTTTTATCAGAGAATGAAAGAAATCCACCACTTTGTCGCTATTTTCACAAAGATTTACCAGATCACATACTTCTTTCATGGACACCTTCAAGAAATTATTATAAACATAATGCACACACATACAGCTTTACCAATATGGGTTTTTGGAATTTAATTTATATGTGGTACTACTAATCTGTATCATTTATTACTCAAAAATGTGTGAATTCATTGATACATTCACAGACACCCTGGGTCTACAGATACCCTATTAATCTAAAATCTAAAAAGAAAGAAACATTATGAAAAACATAAATGCAATACATATATAATGTGTCAAAGGTACTGGGTATTATGTGAAAATTGAGGTTGACTCCAGAGAATGTAGATAACTAAACTAAATTAAATAAATGTGGAATAAAGACGCGTTTTAAGGCCCTGACACACCAACCCGATAATCGGCCGTTGGACAGTCTGGCGAGGTCGGTGACTCGAGTCTGTTTTGGTGTGTTCCGTGCCGTCGTCCGTCGGAGGGGCCGTCGGCCTTCATTTGGGCCGACCTGACTTGCTGGGTCGGAGGGCGGGCAGTCGGACTCATGACCAACCTGATTGGTGGAGTGCTAACCCGGAAATGGCGAGCGGGATGAGTAACGAACACCTCTCAAAATCTGACGAAAATCTTTTAAACTGACCTTTGTCGATCTGAAATGAAGACAGATTCAGCAACTGCGTGGCCTATTTCCCGCTTAAAATGTTTTCAGAAACACGTTTCAGTGAACTATTGTTTTAAAATCGTATTTCGAAGAAGCCGCCATTATCGGTCAGCTGGAGAAGCCAGACCCACGTGATGCGTTCGTCACAGAACGTATGCTCAAGTCGGCGTCGCTTTGGTGTGTTCCGAGGCACTTTTTGGACCTCGGGGAGCCGACTGATCAGTCTGACTGCCTTTTCTGCCGACGGTCAGCCGTCGGGTTGGTGTGTCAGGGCCTTTAACCTTTTTTTTCGTTTAAAGCTGCACTAATTACAGCAAAGGCAGCTACATGTATATTCAGTGGAAAAAGCTCTGATAAAGCCACTGTGCACTACCTGCTCAGCAGCAAACAGCAGACAGACACAGGCAGCAACTAGCTGGTGAACATAATGGATCATGTAGCAGCTAAAGAGACAGATATTTGACTCAGCGGTGTTCGGAACAAAAATAGACCTGCGTTAAACAATACAATAATGCAAGTACAAATGTGCAATAAATCTGATGTTTGACCTCAGCTGGAAAAGGGTTCCCCTGTCGCCTGTCATGACCGCCTATCACATTCGCATATTTGTGAGTGGTTAGTGTATTCATAAATCCTTGATGAAAACTCAGTTACAAAAAGTTTGATAATCCTTTATTTATTTTTTATTTTATATTGCATATATTTACACGACAAAACTTTTTTTGGAGCAATTAAGTTTGCGCTAGAAAATACAAGATAACATGTAAAAAAACATATGCACACTCACACCCACACACCTCACTCACGCCCATGATCACATACACATTATTACCCATGCTATAAATAAATACCCTAAACAATACACATTACAAATTATATAAATAAATACTTATATGTATATATACACAAAGGTATTGCACAGAGTCATTATTGCACAGAGTCCATTATTGCATTAAGCCTGTGATTTTTTTAGTGATTGTATCGGTAAGTGTGTGAGTTAAAGACTAACCTGTGAGTGTGTCCTGTCCTGTGTGTGTCTTACAGAAAGCCTACTGTGGCCACTGTAGTGAAAGGATATGGGGGCTGGGCAGGCAGGGCTACAAGTGTATCAACTGCAAACTGCTGGTCCATAAGCGCTGTCACAGACTCATCCCTCAGACCTGCCAAAGGCTTATGGTGAGTATTCACAAACTGTACAGGTATTTGTACATACATATTTTTTTTTTTACAGTATGTTTGTTGTTGAGCTGTGTCAAAGGGAGATGTTTTTTGTTACTTTGTGACGGAAAATAGTACAAAGTTTCCATCTACCTACCAGCCTGTCATATCCGACAGCAACGCAGTCTCTCAGCACAATCTGAAATCACGCTTACGTGTGTCGACATGAATGATGCAGATTACAGTCCCTCCCTGGAACAGTATTATGTGACAATAGCACACGTTCTACACATCTTGTATACTTATTGTCAATGGTGGAATGTAACAAAGTATTTTTACTCAGGTACTGTACTTAAGTACAAATGTTGAGGTACTTGTACTTGTCAAGCTGTGACAGCTTTAGTTACTAGTTACTTTACAAATTACAAATACGCACGTAGTTTATAAAATACTATGTTTTATTATAAATGAAACTACCCAACAATATACAGGCCTACAAGTCCATCTGGAATGATTAGACCATTAAACACTTACTTGATTAACAGAACAGTTTGGATCGTTTCCAAGTTCTAAAATGTGAGGATGTTTCTGCATTGAGTACTTTTACTTTTTATACTTTAAGTACATTTTCATCTATGGGCCCTATTTTAACAATCTAAGCGCACGGCGTGAAGCGAGCCTAGGCGCATTTTACTAATTCACTGTTAAAATAACAATGAAATGCTGCGTTATTGACTTTAGACCAGGTTTTTGTTGGTCACTGGCGCGATCATTTCCCGCTGCCTCAAGATAACAATACGCCAAGAATTCACCTGAACACACCTCCCTGTAAGACCAGCACGCCCATGGGCGCAAAGATGGGCGCAAGTGCATTTGCTATTTAAATGACGCGGGCGCTGGACGGGAAATTGACAACTGCGTCGGTCTTAAACTAGCAAGACTGACAAAGTCACAAAGTGCTTTACATGCAGCAAGTTTAACAATTTACAATCATACAAACATAAAAACAATGATAGTTCAGTCAAGTGAAAGCTTGTCTGAATAGGAGTGTCTTCAGCTGTTTTGTAAAAGAAACAATAGAATCGGCCACACGCAGCGACAGGGGGAGGGCGTTCCACAATCTGGGAGCAACTGCCTGAAAGGAGCGGTCTCCCCGAGTTTTAAGGCGGATTTTTGGGACCATGAGGAGATTTTGACCTGAGGAACGAAGCGTGCGGAAAGAGGAGTAAGGGGTCAACAAATCAGCGATATATTTCGGCGTCTGTCCATTTAGTGCTCTAAAAGTTAAAACTAAAATTTTATAATCAATTCTGTATTTTACTGGAAGCCAGTGGAGAGTAAACAAAATTGGTGTAATGTGTGCCCTTCTGTTTGTTCCTGTTAAAAGCCTGGCTGCTGCATTTTGCACCAATTGAAGACGGCTCAGAGAAAATTTATTAAAACAAGTAAAAAGAGAATTACAGTAATCTAACCGTGAAGAAATAAAAGCATGAATGATCATCTCCATGGTGACTCACAGTGGGAAGCTTCTTTTCATCAGTAGAAATAGAATCACAGCTCTGATCTTACTCTTTAAATGCCAGGCTGACCGTTTGAAATCATCTTCTGTGCAAGGAACATTAATTACGTTCATACGCTGTGCTGTGGGTTGCCCTCTGTACTTTTGGATAGGGTTGGGTACCATAACTCGGTTCCACTATGGAACCAGTTCCTACACAACCGGTAGGAATCGGACCGGATTAGAACGCAAATTTTGGTTCCTCATTTCGGTTCCACTTAATGTGTCGACTGCAATATTTATCCTCTGTCGCTCCGAAACGGACGTAAAAATATCACACTTTCTCTGTAGTCTACCATTAGCTAGGTGCCGTAAATGTAGGCTACTTTTAAAATGCCATATTTTCCCTCTGGGCTCACCAAAACGGACGTAAAAGCATATTAACCATTCACTCCACGTCATCACTAGTAAACATATTACATCTTTGATGTCATTTTTCAGTTTTTCAAGAATCGGTTTAGGAATCAGAATCGTTTTAAAAGTACCAGTTCGGCATCGAATAGTAAAAATCCAAACGATACCCAACCTTACTTTTGGGTTGAAGTGTTTTTCTGTTTTATTTTGGACAGAAAAATAGTTAGCACTTAAATACTTGTCCTCAGTAGCCCTGTGATCCCCATCTCCCTGTCACTGTCAGCATTCATTTGTTTGAATGAATGTGTAAGAAATGTATGGTGCTGCCGTAGTAGCACAGACATATTGACGAGAGATCAATGCATTCGAGCACAACACAGATAAAGCTATTGGTACACTTCCTGTTTGTCTTTCTGCAGCTCCTCCTCACATTCTTTTGAAACGATGCAACAAGTTTAGTGACAGCTAACCGGTGTGCTCCATGTAATCAATCCATTCGACCACAAAGCAAGCATCTGACCAAGCACAAAGATCACAAATCCAAACTCAAATCAATGTAGCTCTGGTACTTAGCTTACTTTGATCACAGCCAGCAGTGGAAGAAGTATTCAGATCCTTTACTTAAGTAAAGTATTAACACCACATTGTAAAAAATACTCTGTTACAAGTAAAAGTCCTGCATTGAAAATGTTACTTAAGTCAAAGTATGTAAGTATCATCAGGAAAATGTACTTAAAGTCTTAAGGAAAAGTGCTCAATGCAGAAAAATCCTCACATTTTAGAAACTGGAAACGATCCAAACAGTTCTGTCAATCAACTAAGTGATACATTTGCTAATCATTTCAGCTGGACTTGTAGGCCTGTATATTGCTGGGTAGTTTAATTTATAATAAAACATCATATTTTTTAAACTATGTGTGTTTTGGGTGCAAAAATCTTAATTCGTGAATTAACTAGTAACTAAAGCTGTCAGATGAATGTAGTGGAATAAAAAGTACAATATTTCTCTCTGAAATGTAGCGGAGTAGAAGTAGAAAGTGGCATGAAAAGAAAAGACTCAAGTAAAGTACCTGAAGTTTGTACTTAAGTACAGTACAAGTAAATGTACTTAGTTGCATTCCACCACTGATCAAAGCATCAACTCGACATCTTCAGTATCAGATGACCCCCCCCCACCCCCCCTGTGAAACCTCCACATTATCATTAGAGTCTGGGAGCAGCAGCGACTCTGGACACTAGCAAACACAGACTTTTCCTTACAAACATGATTCATCGTACACTCGACCGGGAGTGTAAAACCATGAGTGGATATTTGAGTGGATTTTTGGGGGGATGTGTCGCGAGAGATTTAGTTGAAGTTTTTAATCTCTTTGTTCAGGATCCAGTCATGCCATCACAGGAGCCCCCTTCAGATGCCAAGAATGAAGAAGTGGACCTTCCACCAGATGACACAGAGGACACCGACGGAAGTAAGACAGTCTTCTTCTTCTTTTTAAAGCTCCCATATTATGCTAATTTTCAGGTTCATAATTGTATTTTAAGGTTGTACCAGAATAGGTTTACATGGTTTAATTTTCAAAAAACACCATATTTTTGTTGTACGGCACAGCTCTCTCTCACTGTTGCAGCTCCTCTTTTCACCTTGTGTTCAGGTCTCTGTTTTAGCTACAGAGTACTTTGTTTGCACTCGCACATGCGCAGTAGCTCAGATCATAGATCATGTCAGCGAGCTCCATAGACAGTAAAAGAAAGGCTGTTTCTCCAACTTCGGTCAGTTACAAGGCAGGATTAGCTGGGAGATTTCTTCTAAACAAGGGTGCACATGTAAGTAGTTCTTTTGTAGATTATGGTGAATTTGTGTGTGTTGTAGCAGTGCTTTGCCATTGAGAACGAGGTAGCATGCTAGCGCTAGCATGCTAACGGTTGTGGTTAGCCAGCTCGTTTCGGCTAGTGACGTAGAAAGCCGTGCAGATTTTGAACAGCTCACCCGGAGACTGAAGGCAGAAGACATTCAGAAACTGTATCTCATTCAAAACAGCATGATCCCAGAAAAAGTGATTTTTTCATAATATGGGCACTTTAAACAAGTAGAATGCTGCCGTGTTATTGGCTCCAGCGTTTTGTTATGTCGAAGGTACATACTACACACGCTCAATATTTGCCTTACATCTTCAGACTAGAGCTTGAACACATAATTGACTAATCAATCAGTTGTCACTCAGCTGTCACTAGCACTTAGTACTTCTGCTAACTCAGTCAGTCGGGCTCAGGATAGTTTTTCGCTGTTGTATATTTCCAACAGGTTACTGCGCTTTCTAAAGACTCTTTCCCTTCTCATTACTTTGTTGTTAACAACCACAAATTATGAGTCATGTTTTTTTGTTATTTCTTTTTTGTCTCACTGATTGTTACCATGGGTGGGGTGTCTAAACGTTTAGGTCAGTCGTTTAGGTCAGTCAGGCAGGTCTCTATATTCTCTCTCTAAGATCTCTTTGTGAAACTGAGCCCTGACTTGGCGTGCATTTTTTATTAGCTTTCTGTCATGTAAACGTTGTCAAATCCAAAACCTGCTCCTCACATTTCAAGTCGTGTGGCAGCGGAACCCAAATGACAGCAACAGCTTCAAAAATACATACAAACAACATACATGAGTTAACATGGTGAAATGAGCTCCCCATGGTGAAATGAGCTTCCCATGGTGAAATGAACTCCCCATGGTGAAATGAGCTCCCCATTGAAATCAGGACGGCCGAAAGCCTACGCATCTTCCACCGAAGGCTAAAAACATATCTCTTCCGACTGCACCTTGGATATTTTTACAGCTACACTTTCATATGGCTCTTTGGCTTATTTGAAGCTAATGTACTTGCACTTACTACTTGTTGTCTGGAGTTTGTAATTTCAAGGCTGAAAGCACTTAATTGGAAGTCGCTTTGGATAAAAGCGTCCGCTAAATGACATGTAACGTAACACAACTCCCGTGAGTTTAAATTAGCAACAATAAAGAGCTGTACATTTATCTACAAAGGGGTATGACAGTAAAATATGTCCTCGTTGTTTCCAAAGGACACTATTTGTACTGTATATTACATGTAAAGTACAGCTGACACACATGATGTAATGAATGGATACTTTAGACCTTGGTAGCTTCACCTTCACATTCACTATCTTCACTTATGTAACTCTCAACTGTTATCTAACCACATTACCACCATTCTCTGATGGGATCCCATTAAACAACAGTCCTAAATCCTATTAAAAGGAGCCTGGGCTGATGTGGGGGTCTGTGTGGGGATCCCTGATATGACATCTGTGGATTGACCTAGTTTGCTATTCCCCGTTGACAGCTGGACTTGATTCTGTGTCCTCTGCCTCCCTCTACTGGCCAAAGAAAGGAGCAACACGTTAAACCTATCAGTGCTGATTCGATTCTGTCACATTTATGAATGTCTCCCAATGGTCCTAATTCAGTGGCTTTCTCTGTGTCTGTCGTTTGCAGTACCTTTTTTACCACACAACTGTTCCTTGGATAAAACAGAAGACGCAGAGACAGAGGTGAGAATGGATCTGAATCGCTACAGGATTCACTTTGACATTCATTTAAAAGAGATTAGCAGTTTAATTTGTTTTGCTCGACTGAAGTCACATACTGTAATAATGTATTTCTTTAATACAATACACATATTACATATGTATTTATTTATTTATTAATTAATAATAAGTAATAATTTGGAAAGCATTGCTACTTGATAATTCTTCTACCAAAAACATAACAAACATAAAAACATTCAAACTAAAACGCTAACCCACATATTTATACTTTGTCATTCATTTAAAACAGATTTCATATTTTTTGCTCTTATAGTTTGTAAAATAAGTTCCTTTCTTTTGACTGCAGTCACAAGCTGTAATAATGTCTTTTATTTTTAATACAATACACATATTACATATTTGGGAAAAGGAAACAAATACTTTTTTTCTTAATTAATAATAAGTAATAATTTGGACAGCATTGCTACTTGATAGTTCTTCTACCTAAAACATAAACATAAAGACATTCATACGAAAACGCTAACCTACATATTTATACTTTGTCATTCATGTAAAAGAGATTCAGAGTTTCATATCTTTTGCTCCTATAGTTTGTCAAATAGGTTCCTTTCTTATGACTGCAGTCACAGCTTTTTTAATACAATACACATATTACATATTTGGGAAAAGGAAAACAAATGTTCTTAATTATAGTAAATAATAATTTGGTAAGCATTGCTACTTGATCATTAAACTCTAGCCTACATATGTGTTGTGAATGTATCGATCCACTGACCCCTTCCAGGACATTAAAGCAGTAGTGGATGGCATCGACGGCATTAAGCTGTCCCAGGACCTGGCTCTGGGCCTGGGGGACTTTGACCTGATCCGAGTGATCGGGCGCGGCAGCTACGCCAAGGTGCTGCTGGTTCGGCTAAAGAAGAACAAGCAGGTGTACGCCATGAAGGTGGTGAAGAAGGAGTTGGTCCATGACGATGAGGTGAGACGGGCTGGGACGATATGCTTTTGTCCCGATTTCGATTCTTTCACGATACATGGGTGCTGATTCGATTTGTATTGCGATTTTCATTTGTTGGGATTCTAGGAGCATTGTGGCTCGATAGTAATGAGTATTGCGATTTTCTTTTCCTTCTTTAACCAAAACCAGTGTTGAAAAAAAAAGTTGAATAATACACTTCTAGAGACAATATATCATGAGACATTTCTAAAAACTAATTGTTTGTGTCAGTCAGTCTGACGTTTACTTAATCTGTAAAGAAGAACGTAACATGTACATTCTGCATTTTCTGCTTTCTGTCTGTTTTGCTGGAAACGGATATGATGTAGTCGCTGTCGGCGGTACCGTATAAACAGAAAATATTAAGGTGAATCATTGGTCAGTAAAAATAAATGAAAAATATTGATTCTAGGGAAAAGAATCGCTTAACGTAAACAAATCATGATACATACGATTTCCAATTTCTTATCTTCCCCCAACCCTATGAGACACTTAGTACAACTGCGATGTAGGGTTGTCCCGAATACCATTTTTTGTGCTTCTTGTGGCAGCGATAGAGGCAGTGATATTTCCTGTTTCCTTGTATGGGACTCTCACACTGACACTGACAAGTCTGATCGGCGGTTACATGATTGGCCACAGCAGCGTGACGTCGGGTTGCGTTTCCCCAAAAGTTGGTTCTGTCTCAACTTTATTACAGTATTAAAGGAAAAACAAAACAAATAATGAATATTCAAATCCCAAAATTTAAAATGGAATACCTACCCAAAGAACAAATATCCGAAAAAAGTCTAATTTTCGGATCCAGCCCTACTGGGATGTCAAGGATGTGAGACAGGAGCAGGGAGGACAGGTACATAAACACGTACAAGTTACTTAGAGTTGGTTGATACTGTACAATACAGTCTGAATGTCCACAGTTTGGTACCCTTGTTATTAAACCAAACAACAGTGTACAGTAGATAGCAAAGTGAACAAAGGGGCATTACTTCTCTGCTGTTGTGTCAGAATAGCAGTTGGTTTCGTCTTCATTTAAATGAGAAAAAACAAGATGTCTTGACAACTAGCCTTCATTTGATGTGGATTTGATACGGAATGCACTGAATGCATGTGGTCATTGTGTGTAATCGTAAGTCATCCGCTAAAATACAACAAGGGAAAGTGGAAGCCACGTCACTCAATTTCCACTTTGTGTGCTTTATTTTATATCAGCAGCTTAATGTCAGATGCTCTCTTTATTCATTTGCATGCTAAATATTCAATTACCCTGTAGCTACTCAACATCTCATCACACAATCTTTGAAACCTATTAAGGCAAGTGTATACTGTATGAATACTTTTTTATTTGTTGGTTGACAAAGTGCTTCGTATGCCTGCTTGAGTGCAGAATTCAGTGATTTTCTCATTTGAAAATTTGGATATCAGTCTCATGTCTGTGTGTGACGTACAGAGCGTGATTCAGTTGATGGTTAGCATAGCTGAAGAAGAGCAACAACAAAATAGTTGTTAAATAAAATAGCAAAACTGTAGTGTGATCTTTGATATCGCTGGTGTCTCTTGTAAAGCATACAGTCTTTACAAAACGATCCTGCAGGCCGCTGCACCTCTGCCAAGCTCACTATTGGAATATAAAGACTAAGCAAGTTCAGTTACTGTGTTTTGCATACACTGTATCTTTAACCCTAGTGTTGTCTTCCCGTCAACCAGTGAAATGTTTTTGCTGCTTTTTTCTATGCTTTTGGTAGCCTGGTCCTACCAGACTCTGAGAGTCTGGCCATGGATGTATTAAGAGAACTGGTTACAGTGTTCGGCGGGAAGCCCCGTACGTTCCAACGAGAGTGCTCCATGGATGTATTAAGAGAACCCAAGAATATACCGCAAACCCAGACGTAGTACTGAAGGGAAATGAAAATTGAGCGTAAGTACCTAGGAGGGCGGAGCCAGGCTATGCTTTTGGTGCGTTTTTTAAACATTTTTGTCACTTTTTTCAACGCGTTTTTAACTCATGAAAACCAATCAATCAATAAACCTAATTTAAATGACATTTTACCTCATTTTTTAGTTTAAAAAAAGCAGAAGTTATGAATTATTTTGACTAATAGTTAAGATCAGAGGGTGTTGAGTGAATCACAGTTTAGTTTAGTCAGGAGACTGTTTTAAAACCATTTAACATTTTATTTTTCAAATGCTATGAAATTGAATAAAACACCCAAAATCCAATGGAAGTAATCATTAATCTTACCTGCGGAGAATGTTGTATGGTTTCCATACAATGTTCATCCATGCATCCAAGTTATTTTTGGGCAACTTGGTTGAAAGAAACCCATATTTCTGATATAAAAACAAACTTTGAAAACAGATCAAATTTGACCCGAGGACAACACAAGGGTTAAAAGGATTTAAAAACAAAAAGAATCAAAGACAACGTTGAGAGAGAGAGAGAGATAAGTGCTGCATCCTGTTGACTTTGCAGCGTTTGTGTTGTTTAAACTCACTAGATGGCGGTATTGCTCAACATATACTGTAACTCCTGAAAAAACCCAAACCACTGGATCACAGTCCAGAGCTACTGCGTCATCCAACATCTGCACAACTAATCCAGAACAACATAAATCATGTCACAGAGGCTTCATGACTCCACTTCCTTCATCAACTTATAATATGATTTTCTTTTCCACACATTACACTGTATAACACTATACTAAAATCCAATGTTCAAATCCATTTTGGTCAGCTGAAAAACAAAACCAATTTGACTCTAAGACGGATGCAATTTTGCCCTAGTAAGAAGGATTTAAGGAAACTACCGAGTCTTCCTAATGTTGTGATTGGACATGAATTTATTCATGGCTCTAATAATGAAAAAAATAGTTTAATAATTCATCTCTTAGTACTCTAATTGCCTGACATCAAAGGAAGCTTGTGAGAGCTCCTACAGAAAACTAAAGGAGCTGAAATGACCAATATGAGATGTGTTGTCATAACATTCTGTATAATTATAAATTTCTCCACTAATAATGAGTTGACTAGAAGGAATTTGGAATCAAGTGCACAATATAGGGTCTCTATTGTGATGTCATAAATTAACCATAAGGTGTTGGAGCACACCGTTGGGAACTCAAGATTAAGACACATTCTGTTGTAGATCACATAAAACATTAACCATCATCAACTTAATGACACTTTTAATCAGCATAAAACATTCCCGCCTCAGGCTAAACACACCGCTCTCTATGACTGAAGTATTAGCAAATTAAAACCACAGCTGACTCAGTCCACCAAATTATTGCAGTAATATATACAATAAAATAAAGATGAAAGTACACACTTTCGTGACATTAAGTACAAAATCGGCATCACTAATATAAATGAATACATCACTAATTATAGCCTATTTGCATATTTACACAACTACAACTTTTTTCAGAGCTTGCCATTTTCAATGTGTGGCTTGCTAGCTCAAAGTTTGTCGTTGTTTCCCGAAGCAAAGGGATTTTGAGAACAGTATTTCCATTGACATGCTGAGGCACTTTGTAGTTTGACAAACTTTGACAGTTTGTAATGTATATATTAGGGGTGAAACGGTAGATGTATTCGTATTGAACCGAAACGGTATGGGCGTCTCGGTTCGGTACATGAATTTACACGGACCATACACGGTATAAAAATAAATAAAACTTGCGTGCAAATGAATTAATGTAATGTGGAACTACTGTTACATACGCGTTTCTTAGGGACACCTAATCTGTAGCCCCGCCTTAGCTCTGAAGCTCCCAAGCTCCGCCTACATGTCGAGTCGGTCCAGTGACACATATACAACCAAACACAGATGTACTGTAGCTGTATCCCTTCTTGCCTCGACCACAAATGGCTTCCAGGCCCATTTGCTTCGCTGGTTGCTCCGCTGTTAGCTCCGCTTTTAGCTCCGCCGTTAGCTGTTAGCTCCGCCGTTAGCTTCACTGTTTGCTGCTAGCTCCGCTGTTTGCTGCTAGCTCCGCTGTGTAACTGAAGCTGCTCTTTTAACACCCCTGCCCTGTGCATTCACATATGAGAGCAGCGCTTGTCTCCCATATCACACTACTAGCTGATTGTCTTATTTGTTTACAAGTTCCAGATGGAGTCTGGAGATGATGTGGGGTAGCCTACTTATTGTTTACTGTTTACATCTTACTTTGTACGCTTTAGGCTGTTGCAGCTAGCTCAGGGGAGAGACTGGATGACACTAGGTGGTACAGCCTGAGACATGCACAATAAAAAAAAATTGCCTTCTGCATTTTTGTTATGCTTTTCCCTCCATTGTACCGAACCAAACCGTGATGTCTGAACCGAGGTATGAACCGAACCGTGACTTCTGTGTACCGTTCCACCCCTAGTATATATGGCGCTTTCTTTTTATTGATCCATTCTTGAAATATTCTTGGTGTTACTATAGCCTTCAGAAAATGTTTCCTTTGACATAGACACAGGCACAATCTCTTCTTCTGCTTGCTCAAGGTTCTCTGTAGATGTTTAATGATTCCGTTAGCCTTTTTTTTTCTTTTTTTCTTTTTTTCGGTTGTGCACCCTTACTACCTGTGGTCTACCTTTCAGGAAGTGAAGGATCCACATGCACGTTGATGTCTTTAACCAGTCATTATCAGTGCCTCTACTCAGTGTCTTTTGATAGCCTTGATAGATTAAAATATTGCTTCTAATACTGGATTAGTTAACAAATCTATTTGACTGTCCCAATGTTATTTGTCCGAACATTTGGATTGTCAAATGCCTTGACAAATGTGGATTGAACAATGTGGGTTTGGCTTATATTAGGGGTGTCACAATTTACATTTTAAATCGGTAATCGATCAATTGAACGGTAAAGCATGTGGGCCCCGATGGGACTTCATGGTGCATTCATGTCACCTTGTTAAACTAATGGTGCATTCAATTGCACCATTTGTCATTTGGAGAAACTTCAATTTTAAGACTTAAAATGTATATATATATATATATATATATATATATATATATATATATATATATATATATATATATTATGTATAGTTCTGTCTGGGTGTCATTTTTAAAAGGTTATGTTGAGCCTTAATTCGTGTCAATGACTAACTGGTGGACCTTTTAACAGGAACTAAACAGTCTGAGAGAAATCCTGAGTGTGAAGATTGTTCTCAAGACTGACTATTTGACATTTTTATCTATGGCATGGTGTATCTCCCTCTGTCTGTTTAACCACAGAGAAAGTCTATTGATCAGACAAATTCCTTGTTAATACATTCTCTTTCCTTCTTGGCATCTCTGTCTCCGTCTGTCTCCCCTCCTCTCTCCAGGATATCGACTGGGTGCAGACAGAGAAGCATGTGTTTGAGCAGGCGTCCACCAATCCATTCTTAGTAGGCCTCCACTCCTGTTTCCAGACAGAAAGTCGGTAAGAAGCATAATAAGGCGGACACTTATACTGTGGCAGCTCATAGTACCCGACAGCACTTTTCAATAATATGAATTATTACTTTCTGATGATGGGTCTGTTCTTCATTAATCATTTCATGCAAGTTCACAATTGTGGTTCCCTCTGTCCAAATACTTAGAAAGCTCCACAGACACAAGACATCTGTGGAGATCCCCTCCCAAACACTTCTAATGGATGTATATGGTGATCTTCTCAAAAGTATGTCTAAAAACTATTCAAATTTATAAACGAGTCATACCATACAATGAACCAATAGGCATACAGTGGACATAGCAATTGTAGGTTGTTCCTCTCAGCTTGTCAAACTAGCACAACAATATAAACACTAAACCTGACCGTGCTCAGTGAAGCAATTTTTTCATCTAAATGAAACAAAAGGTACGTGCCAACTAAATGCACAGGATACGTTTGTATGTGTTAATACATACAAATAAATAACTTTCTCGATGTCTTTGGAGCTCTGTGGCACAGAGGAAACACTACCACTTGATTGGTTTGCAATCCAGTCTTAACATTTCTCAAAGAGCCTCTGTTAAACAACATCAGTGGTGTACTGATGGATTTCCCATGTTGTTCTGGTTTCCAGGTTATTTCTGGTGATTGAATATGTTAACGGCGGGGACTTGATGTTTCATATGCAACGACAAAGGAAGCTCCCTGAAGAACATGCAAGGTAAAGTGCAATCCTTTTTATAGATACTACCAGCTTTTTTTCCATGCAAAAGTAACACACTAAGGTAGACACCTTAGTGTGTTACTTTTGAAAAGAAAAAACACAATTAATGCAGTAATTCATGAGAACGATTCGCAAAATGGCACATGGAAAGAGAGAAAGCTGCGAGCTTTAAAAGGCAACCCCTGAATACTTTCAGAAAGTTAACAATGAAAATTATACGTTTGTTAGAATCATGACCAGACCTAAAACTGCATTATTTTTTTCACAGTTTTCAGCGGTGATCCTGAATGAAAATCTGCAAGATGTAGCGGACAGTTTTTTTTTCTCGCTTGGGTGGAAATGTGTTAACATTCTGATTTTTTATTTTTTTTATTTGTTTAAAATAAAGAAGAAAATTCTGCAGAAAATTCTGCAGAAAATTCTGCAGAAAATTCTGCGGAAAATTCTGCGGCCGCAGATTCCGTGTGGCCCTGATCAAAACTCATATCAGAGATGTTACAAGTCCAGGTAGCATTTTTTAAACACATATGAAGTGAAGTGGCTTTATCTTTTGGCCTTTTCTCAAATGCTGTAATGTATAAATTGTCAGGACCAAGTGGAGTTAACTACAGTGAGGCCTCCAGGAATATGCTGCGGGATCATAGGGTAATATAGAAGTGGGTGGATTTATAATTGGATTTTGGTTAGGTTGCGTTAGCCACACAGGAAATATATCTGTGTAATTGGCAACTATTTTGTGTTGGACTGACTGAACCTCCTTTGTATTTCACATAATGTTATGTAGCATCTTGCGGTGTAGGACAGCTGGAGAGTCTGTGTTCGATTGAAGATGCTTTCATACGCACATCTAAAATGTTCCTCAACAGCATTCTTCTTCTAAAACTCCAAAATTCAAAACTCCAGTATGCTTAATGGGATGCTTTTGAAGCTCTTCATGGAACGCTACCAAAATCTAACTTAACACTTATTTTTCCACCTCTGAGAAATATAATGAGCACCCATAATTCATTGTGCCTGACGACTTGCGGGGCATTCCAACTGCGGCTCTGATAAATGCTGGATCAAAGGCTGGGTAATTTAGAGAGGCACCGTTGGGCCCCTATCGGCCCCTGCAATCTGTATTCTGGAGACAGTGGCTGTACATATGCAAAGCAGCATGTTAATCACTCATAATGATTGTACATATTCATGAGCAGTGCTCTAAGAGAGAACCCTGCCGCATTCCCCCGCGCCGTGGGGGAGGCGGGGAGGCGGGCCGGTGGGCGACGGATGGTGCTGCTGATAGGACGCAGCTTCTATCAGTCTGATGTCACAATGAAACAACAGTGCACAATGGAGGCTGTCACAGTAAAAAAAAAAAAAAAAATGTGGGAGAGCGATGTGGGATTTGTGATTTCTCTGTCAAACATCTCTCCACTCCAGTCTTTTCCTCATTGTTTGACAATCATGGGTTTACAGCAGGCAGACAGAGAGAGGCTCGTCACTGTTAATGAAGGCTTATCTCCTAGAGACAGAATACACACTACCTACACATGGAGAGGAAACGCTACTGACTCACCCAAAGACGCACACCAAGTACATCCAATCATCAAAACTAAAGGGTTTTAAACATTGGGTTTGCTATTAAAGAGGCGCTATGCCGTTTTGGCCATGTCTTCGCTGTTTTCTCTCTTTTTGCTATCAGGTTTCTCTAAAGAGCTCCCCCTACAGCTTCGTTTCCTCTTTCTCGGTTCCTCCGACAATGCTTTCCTAGCTTTCTGCTTCTTTTTTGCCGGCTCAGCCATGACGATAGTGTGAAAAACTCCATTTCTACCTTGTTAGCCGGTTCCTGAATGGCCGTATGTGTGCAGTGCCGTGAAGCAATTCGATACATTGCGAGACCTGATATCACGTGATACTTCCTGACGCTGAGGCCGGTGGCTCGCCGGCCGAAAGTTGCAAGGGGGGTTTTTCCGCTCTCATGCACTAGGGGGGAGCAAAACGACCACCATTCAACTCCAAAAATGTCATATAACCATTCTAATGACTTCGAAGCTGTTTAGTTAAGGTAAATTAAGCTAAAAAAAGCTGCAGAGTTCCCCTTTAATATGTCTATGTTTAGGAGAATACTTTTAGTAACATAGATCTGCTTATGAAAGCCCTTTATACCTTAAAACTCAAATAACTAAATGTGCTGCACGTGTATTATAGGGGTGCACGATTCAGAAAATGTCACGATTCGATTCGATATTGATTTTTTAGGCTCACGATTCGATTCAAAATCGATTTTCGATAAAAAAAAAAACGATTCACAGTATGTAAATGTAGTTACTTTTCCCATGTGATTGCAGTAGACATACAATTTAAAAAAAATTAAAATTAACATTAAAAAAATATAAAAATTGATTTTTGGAATTCTATGAATCGATTTTGAATCGGTAGAGCTTGAATCCCGGTTCGAATATGAATCGATTTTATTTTTTTTTTGCACACCCCTAGTGTATTATATATGTTTTTGTGTAGACAGTGTACTAAACATTTCCCATCATTTAAAGAAGCCTTAAGCTACATAAGCGCCCTAGAAGCTGTAGCCAGCAGTGGGGCTGATAGGTTTGTCGTGAGCGTGGTAGTTAGCATAAGGGCCATGGAGTTAATAAAGTCAAGTCGTTTCATTACGTTAGTAGCATGTACAGTATGTGCTCAGCAGATTACTTAGTGATCCGTCTGTCTAAGCCCTTTCCAGACATGGAATCTGTGAAATTGCTGGCCTTTTCATCTGTTAAAGTAATGTTTTTTTTGGCATTCAGACAGGTCTCCATTAAATAAATGCTGTGCATTGGCTTTATTCAAACATGAAAGCTGTAAAAGAGTGAAAAGCCCCCTTTTTTCTTCTAACCACAGTCAGAGCACTACTGGAGAATAGCAGTAAATTGGAAAATAAAAATATTAACTTGTGGATTTTAAAACAGATTTTACAGTTCAGTTGTTTATCTCTGTGGTTTAATTAATGACCATTGTGAGTGTGATGGTTATATGAGACCAACACAACATGTGCAACTGCAAAGGTCTATAGACGTTGGTGTTTTCTTGTGTACAAGAGGGACATTTTTGGCCTGACGGTGGCACTAGAGGACAGGTCAGACAGACACATCATTCTCTGCATTTCTCGCTTCTCCTCCACAGATTTTATGCTGCTGAAATCTGTATCGCTCTGAACTTCCTGCATGAAAAGGGCATCATCTACCGAGATCTGAAGCTGGACAACGTTCTCCTGGATCACGAGGGACACATCAAGCTCACAGACTATGGCATGTGCAAGGCAAGACACACATTGATTTATTCCAGTCAATTTTGTGGACGGCTGGCGTAGGGTTATCAATAATGCAGCAGATCTGTATTGACTGGAAGGACTAACAGGGCCCCTGTCTTTGTTTATTCGTCCATCATATCCCTTATCTTTTTAGCCTGACAAGCCAGACCCACATCAAGATGTTGGGTCTGGGAACTCACCATTGACGAGCTCAATCCGAGGGGCGGGATAAATGGTTGTCTTTCAAATTCCCTCTGCACGCAATAGGATAGCGCTACAACCAGGCAGAGCAACGAAGAAGGTAGCGAAGCTAGTTGATAGATTAAACTTTTGCCGTATACGGTCGGCAAAACTCCGAACACATCTTCCTTTTTTAAGAATGATTTCAGTGCCGTTCTTTGTTCTTTTCTCAAAGAAAAGCTTAACTCCAGAAGACTGCTGTTCCCAGCAGCAGCAGCCATAAGCCCGCCTACCGACTCTATACACGATGTGATTGGCCTGACCAGAGTTTGGTTTTTCCAGCTCGCAAGCCAACGGAGAGTGCCTAGACCCCCCTGGCTGCAAATTAAATTTGCTGCTGCTAGGGTGCGCCTAGATTTCTAGGCTATTATCGTTTATCACTGCAACCACTTCTTCTTTCTCCACCTCCCACAGGAGGGGATCAGACCAGGTGACACCACGAGTACCTTCTGTGGAACACCCAACTACATTGCACCTGAGATCCTCCGAGGAGAGGACTACGGTGAGTACCGGAGTCACACTGGGTTGGATCAGTTCATGTCCAAACGCTCGTCCCAACAAATAACATTTTGGTTTCTAAGCTGCTGATGGTGAATCTTTACATTTGAATGGAAAGGCAATGAAGAATGGACTAAAATCATCCCCCACACAACCATATCAGCACCAGGAAACCTGTGTAGCCTAAAGCCCAGTTCAGACCAAAGACTTGTGGAAGACTTAGGTGCACTTATTAAGTGGGGGGTTAGGAGTCCTCCCTCAAGAAAATGTTATGTTTTTCAATATAAAAGAAGCAATTTTACATAATTTAGACCATTGTTATTACCATATATGTGTCTAAAACAATGGAAAAGCTAGTGCAGATACTAAATAAATAAGTAATAAAACTAGGGGGCCCACTACAATCATTAGATCTGAGAAAAGTCATTAAGTTAGTTTTGATGCTTTGATTTTACATTAATTCGTCTTAGGTGGTCCCTAAAACGACTTGGGTGCTGCACCCAAGCCTTATAATGGTAGGAAAAGCCTTAAATGAGACAAAATCGTTTTAGAACGTTGCTCGACTCAAGCCAGCTGATGGTGTCGCCTGCGTCTCAGCTGGTCAAGTCTCCAGAGGCTGGTTTTAGAACGAAAGGCACGCCACCTGTTTCAACAGCCAATAGAGAATAGAGCTGTAATCGGGCCTTAAAAGTTAGGCCCGACAAGGCCCGAGCCCGACAAGTACATTTTGATTGACAGCTTTTTAAAAGCCCGAACCCGTTTACAGCCCGACATTATTCAAATGTGCGCACGCACACAGCTCTTTTGCCTTTTGTCAAGAATGAGTCATTTATACATTTTTAACATCA
This sequence comes from Sander lucioperca, assembly GCF_008315115.2. Taxonomy (NCBI): domain Eukaryota; kingdom Metazoa; phylum Chordata; class Actinopteri; order Perciformes; family Percidae; genus Sander; species Sander lucioperca. The sequence goes on along the minus strand of NC_050184.1, from coordinate 19,505,178 downwards.
TTTATTCATGACTAACAGAGGCTATAGGCCACTTGGAAGTTGAAACAAAGAAATAAAATAAGTCCTCCAGAGGCCAGCCTCCTCAGCATCCATTTTTGCGCTAATCGAAACGCATCACCTGACCGCTCATTTACCACACAACCCGGAGCGCAAGCCCGAGCCTGTGAAAAATGATAGAAATTAAGACCGAACCCGATCTTCAGCTCTAATAGAGAAGCCAACTTGTAGTGAGTTACAACTCAACTGGTCTATATGGCTTTTGGACGGAGGCTCAAAGAGCGCCCGTGAATATGGTCGAGCGAGCTAGAGAGTGACTTAAGTGAGGGAGTGGCAGTAGAACAAAGCAGTGACATCAGAGAAATAAAACGTTGTTTTTCGCCGTTTCATCACTGCTAGAAATCCTACTGTAGCAGGTATCTCACTATCACTGTCCTCATTCATATTTTTAAGACTCTACAAATGATATCCAGCTACAATGAAGCCTGAAAAGCCAGAACGAAGGTACAGTGCGTCGTTGCTATGGAGATTTAACTCGTCTCGTCGCAAATCTTTGGTCTAAACTGGGCTTAAGTGGCACATTATGTACACTAGTGACCAAACCAGCCTTAGTTTGTAATTCATACTGATGCAATGGGAGGAATTTGAGTCTTTTCATTCCACACATATATCTGTCTTATATCACATGTCTTATCGTTGTGTGCCCTCGCAGGCTTCAGTGTGGACTGGTGGGCTCTGGGCGTGCTGATGTTTGAGATGATGGCTGGGCGGTCACCGTTTGACATTATCACCGACAATCCTGACATGAACACAGAGGAGTACCTTTTTCAAGGTGAGGCAGAGGAATTTAACATCACATAGGGTTTATGCCTGTAAGATCTCACTCTGCAAGAGGAGTTTTCATGGCACCACTGTACAGGGAGAAGGGCTTTGAACTGGGATAGAGCAGTTATCATTTTAAAACCCCTTTGCTAGCCTAGAACATTTTTTCTTTTTAGTGAACATTTGCAGATGCGGTTTACCAACACGAGTTTGTACTAATATTTTTTTTGTTTTTGTTTTTAAGTTATGCAGCTTCATTCTGCCTTGTAAAAGCAACTATACCAACAGATATACTTTTCTAAAAGCTATCATGTATTCTCAAATAATGGCTGGGTCTGAAACAAGTGCCCATATTGAAAGGGTTCATCTTTGGGGTAGCATAAATGTGCATTTAACATTTTGGTGGCATCTGCTCAATGGAAATGAGAAGTTTTAATTACCCGAGAGTGCATGGAAATCTGACCGTTAGTTCACAAAATACAAAAGTGTCAGTCAAAGACAATGTTGGCCTGAAGGTGAACTGGTGCTGGAGGGAATATTAGAGGGTATCCATGGCAACCTTGCTCTGAACCAGTGTTGGACAGACAAATGGACTGACGAGCTTTTCTATCCTTGCCAGCCATGCTCGTGGCTCTGTGAGGCTGTACACTGGGCTAAATGCTACAACATAGAGCTCACATGCTAACAATGGAAATGTTAACATGGTGATGTTTAGCAAGTACAATGTTTACCGTGTGTTCACCATCTTAGTTTATGTTAGCATGCTAACATTTGCTAATTAGCAATTACAAGTACAGCCGAGGCTGACGGGAAAGCCATTAGTTTTGCAGGTATTTGGTCATTTCAGTTTCATTCATCCAAAGGGGACACAAGTTGTGGGGACATTTAACTCTGAACCAAAACACGTAAACCTGCTGCTGGTGTTCTCTGGGGAACATGAATGTCTGTACAAAATGAATTGGCAATCCATCCAATATTTGTCGAGATATTTCGCTCTGGGCCGACCAACCGCAAGAAAAGCTGGAGAATCATTGTAGAATTTGAATTGTAAATGTTGTTTTACTGCAGTTCTCAGGGCTTTTTTAATTTATTTTTTTATTGGTTAACACATACATACAAATACTACAGATTAAAATACACATAATCGGTGAAAGGTGTGATGGAGAGATGCAACAAACCCTCAGAGGAGCTAAATCTGGGCACTCTCCAATAGATCATCCAATTAAAACCGAAAGAAACTAAAATACTGAAAAGAAGAAAAAAAAATTACACACAATATCAAATCAAGAGAGTACAAATACAAAAGGTAAAATAATATTAGGAGTTACATGGGTTGTTTACAAAGACATTCCATAGGGATAACATTGCACAGACAAAAACAAACCTTTAACAGCTTTCTTAAATTGTCCAAGTGTTAGCTTTGGAAAAGTCTGATGGCAAAGCATTCCATATCACTGAACCCCTGTAATTTTAAACCAAATTGAAGTTGAGGCCTGAGTAAATAAGGTATAATAATAGGTTAGGTATGATAACTAAATACATATTTTACAAAAGGATATTTTCACTTTAAAAAGTGCTTTTTATCCTCCATACATAGTGAACTATATTTGTCCCAGCTTCTAACTACATCCTCTACGGTTTAAGGGATTAGGATAGAGGAATTGTGGGAAATCAAATATGAACATTGAGAGCACATGGCAGGCTGTTTGATGCCATTTAAACAAAGACATGTTAATTTAACCCTTTGTGACGCATAACTGATATTGTGAGAGGAAAAACAGATTCCATGTAATAGAATAACAATCAGCTCTGGGCTGAAAAAGGATTCATGTCTGTGTAAATCCAGGCTTAGATGGTTCTGGTTTGCTTCATTAAAATGGAGGGATCTCAGAAACAGGGCTGACTTTATTTCTCTCGAATGTGAATTTGTTTTAGTTTGCTCTAGTCTCTCAGTCCACTCTTATTTTGTTTTAGTCTGTGACATCGCTTGGCATTTGAGAAAACATATTGTTTTATTTAGCCTGATGAGGCCAAGGGAAATAACAGTTCCAGAACATACATTCATACTGTTGTTTTGTTATAAAAATGTCCTTCCTCTGTGTTTTTTTCCACCTTGGAAATCAAATTATTGTAGTGATTTGTGTTTCAAATTCAGTTGACAGGTTACATAGTCCTTTTTACTGTATGTTGAGTAAAATCCACCCTCAGGCTGACTAAACTCTTTAAACCCTATTGGATCCAGTGGTGTAGTCTACGTGATACGCAGGTATAAGCAGCAGGGTTCATACGTTTTGAAAAAAACGAAAAGTTTGTAAAATTTGAAAAATGCAAATTCCAGGCCTGGAAAAGTTTTGGAAACATAAAAAGACCCAGAAAGTTTTGGAAAAGTCATGGATTTTTTTTTTTTACACAGCATAATAATATGTGATTAATAAATGTATTTTCACGTCGTCTTAACCTCAACGTTCTATTCGGGGCGCGATATTACAAATCCCACCATGAACCACATGCATTGTCATTCATTTTATTGTTTAACCTCTGAGGGTAAACTTTAACACAGATTTTTATTCTTATTGTATAGTGTCGACTGACATTTTCATGGAAATTTGCTAAAAAGTAATGGAAAAGTATTGGTTAAAATTAGGGATGTCCAGATCCGATCATGTGATCGGAAATCGGGCCCGATCACGTGGTTTCAGACTCGATCGGAATCGGACACTACCTCCCGATCAGGACTCAGATATATATGTATATATATTCTCATTATTTTTTAACACATCTATAGTTATGCGGTGGCACAGAGTTAGACCCTTTTGACTCCACACAGAAACAGCAACGCGTGCGGCATGACATCACTTTGTTGCAGAGACGCTATTGGTTAAATGCCGGCAAAGTAGAACACGGAAGCAGCTTGAAGCGGAAAGCGTGAGTATGTCTGCGGTCTGGAGGTATTATAAAGTTGAATTATTATAGAAGTATCGGATCAGGACTCTGTATCGGTAGATACTCAAAATCAAATGACTCGGACTTGAGGCCAAAAAAACCTGATCAGGACATCCCTAGTTAAAATGCGTATGAACCCTGAAGCAGTATACCCACTAAAAAAGCTCCAGGATTTCCATATACCCACACAGTACAGTATATCCACTACAATACGTTAGACTACACCACTGATTGGATGAGCTCAGAAATGCATGGAAATCGGGCTAAAAAAAACAAGCTGGTTTTATTAATGTCTTAAAGGATAACAAGACTGTAACAATTCACTTTTTATCTACTGTATGTGGATCTTACAACCCAAAAATGCTGTTACAGTATGTGTGTGTGTGAGTAAGAAATGGGTTAATATTTGAGAATTTATGTAACGATGTACTGCTGCATGCACATGCGGTGATGCATTCTCCCCCACCCCTCATGAACTGTGGAGAATCTGGCAGTACATCCTGGCCTCTATTACAGATGAGATTTAGGGTGCATGTGTGGAACAGTTCAGCGTTAGTCAGGCTACATTTGCATTGCTACGTTTTGGGTTGAAAACAGATATCTTTTGCTACATTTACACATCACATTCACACTGCTCTGGCACTTCAGAGCCCCTAAACCTGAGAAACACTTCTGCCCCCGTTTTGGTTTGGAATCTCCGGGTTAGGGTTGCAGTCTCAACGGCCGCAAACGGAGACCTTTGGCAGCACCAACACCGATTCCCGGAGACCGCTTTTGGCTCAAAACTCCACTTAAAAACCAAAATGTAGCAATGTAAATGTAGCCTTAGTTAGCTGTCAGTCAGGAAGTTAGAACACATACAGTTATATAAGCATGTTTTCTGTTGTTGGAACCAGGGGGAGGGGGGGTTCTCTTGTCTTTTTCCAAAACAGTGGTGAAGAACAACAGGAGTAATTGTCAGGGGGCGTTTTTATTAAAACAAAATTATGACTGGTGTGTTAACTGCATGTGAAAATCAATCAGAGCACACAAGGCCTAATTGCCTCCTAAGTTACCATGTCACCGGATGCTGACAAATGTAGCATTTAAAAGGCTATTTTTTTTTTTTTTAAACTTAGTCGGATGCAGTCACTCCACATAAAACACACTGGGCTTACTTCACTTTCAGCTAACATCATGGAGAACAATGAGGGCAAAACGCATCATCAATCTGTTTTAACCGAATACTCTCTGTCTAGCTCAGACAGTTCCGGCCCACTTTAACCCCTGGTTGGAACATTGTTTCATAATTATGATTTTAAGGAGACAGATGTGGAAATCTGATGGCCAGCATTTACTTGTACATGTATTTGGAAAGCCTCACATAACAAAATGAGACGAGGAATAAAGGACAGTCCGGACTAATGCTTACATTTGGGTTTCAGTAATGTGCCCTTTTTGTGAAGCATAGACTGTTATATAGAATGATGTAGCATGCCTGACATCACCTATATGTTTCTAAAGAGGAGTGTGTTGAAGCTTCAATCGTCTTCTCTGTTTGCGACTATCATTGTAACTTACTGGAGCCAGAAAAAAGCAAATCTCAGTGTATGCTTTAATATCTATGCTTTAATAACTTCTTAATGTAAAAAGGATGTTTTTAACTATACCCCCAACACAGAATATGTGAAATTAAATACTAATTTCAAATTTCCGGAAATAAACTTTGAATTGATTTTCCTAATCAGGCCACGTCCAGACATGAAAACTGTGAAAAAAAGCAAAAGGCTCTGGTTGATGAAACTAGACTGTGTCATCATCCAGCAATGCACTGGGCTGGCCAATCAAATTAGTGCAAGCACACATGCCTGTTGGAACATCCTGTACTTCTCCAGGCTGGATGCAAGCAAACATGAACGAGGGTCATTTGGTGGCATTAGAGGGATGTTTCTTTTATACTTGTACAGATTTTGAGTATAATCTTTTTTTCTTTTTTGTCGTTTTGTGTGTGTTTCAAAGCTGCCTCCCGAGACATTTATGTGTATCTTTGGAAAACCATAATTTCAACCTCACATACAGACGGCTTTGCAATGGACTGTCACGCATTACCTTCAAGGCTTTCATGCAATGGCTCCAACGTTATGGTAATTAGCAAAAAGAAAGTACAGACACCAATTTAAAATCTTCAACTTAGTGGGGTGGCTAGTTAAAAAACCAGAAGGGGCTTTCTTATGAGTAAGTAATGTTGCAGTGCCAAGCTACAAAACATAAATTCAAAATTGCAATAAAGTCAACTTTATGGTTTGGACCAAAAGGAAACAAACTGTGGGTGTGATCACACCCTCAGGGTAGAGCCGAGGAGCCTCCATAATATCTGTCCTATTTGCATTTGTGTTCCTCGAGCCATATGGTACCCTTACATAGCCCACCCCTTTACCTCCACCTCCCTCCCTCTCTCACACAGCCTCCCACACAGTCCTCTATAACAGAAATTCCTCCATACTACGTGCGCCTCGTGTGACGCGTTATGTCTCTGCTGTGACCGTCAGGAGCATAGCGTGGCACCGCGGCTAGCATCTGCCACCAGTACCATCCTCCTGGCGGTCTTACTGGTAGAGCAGCAGGTTCCTAGATGAATTCCTGCCAACGGAAACCAACCCTTTCACTATAGGAGCCACCCGGCCATATGCCACCTAGCTAGACCCTGTGCCAGGCCCTGCTTTGGGTATCAGTGCTCCACATGCCAACCCCAGAGCTTTAGACAGACAGACAGACAGACAGACAGACAGCTGGCCAACATTTGATTCTGTGGGGAAACCAGCCGCAAGGTGGTATTCACATAAAAACATACCATTTTAATCACTGAAATATATTAAAAATGAAAGGTACTTCTAGAAAAAAGGAATATGACCGAAAAACAAACATCTTAATGGTATAACTAGGATAACTTAAGTCCACGTACTAGCTTTCCCCAGAGCTTTCAAACTAAGGCTGCTTGATTATGGAAACAAAATCTTAATCACAATTATTTTGGTCATTATTGAAATCACGATTATTCAGCACGATTACTCATTGACTTTTGGAAAGATGTTGCATTTATTGAACATAAAAAACCGGTGAAACAAATCAACAGTGGAAAAAACCTTGAACTGTGAAAAATATGAGTCATAATAATAAGAGTTCTTTACCAGCTGAACTGGTAAATCCTATTTTCTTAGTCAATTCAGCAGTGAATCACAAATGCTGTTTATAGAGAGCATACCTCATCTACATTTTTACAACTACATGTCTATTATGATGTGTTTTATCCACTTAGGGTATTCTGAAACATTAGATTTTGATGGGGAGTAATCACGCCTGTATGAGAACTGGGGTTGGGCATTGTTTTGATGTTAACAATTCCGATTCTTCCTTTCGATTCCGGTTCTTTTTTTTGTGATTAACAATTTTTTTTTTTTTAACTACATACAAAACATACAATTCACAACATGAACATAAACCAGATAAACCAGATAATATGTATAACTGACAACACCATTATCCCATCATACACGTCTCTCCCCAGCACAATGCTTCGTACGAGCCTCCAGAAAGCTCAGGTACTGATTTCCCCATTTTCTAGTCTAGTATAGACATCCAATCTGGCAAACCGTTTATATGACATTTTTTTCAAACGCCGCCACCCTAGCCATCTCACAAGCCCACTTCTGGATTGACGGCACCCCTTCATTCTTCCATCCTCTTAAAATAATCTGTCTGGCTATCATCAAACTAGTCTGGACCCAGCTTCTTTTGTGCTTATCCATCACGCTTAGGATTGACCCATCTCCCAGAACAAATAATCTTGGGCTGAATGGAACCCTGCAATCCAACATAGGTTATCATGTATCCCGGTCCAAAATTCCTGGACCTTATCACAGGACCATAGGACATGAAATAATTGGCCGTCCTGTGTATTTCAGACCAATTCTAAACAGTCTATACGGGGGGGTCCAATAGATTGATCCGGTTCCTATTGATTCTCGATTCCGATTCTTGGAGGGGTGGAGTTGAAACAGGTCACATGCTTATTTCACAGATAAGAGGAGAGTTTTATTTTGATTCAATGGTGATTTACAGTTTTACTGGGCTTTTTCAACGTAAAATAAAGCCACACTTCAGAGCGGAAACAAAAAACTTGCGCATGTTAAATTTGGAACCGATGATCGGATTTACAACCAAATTTTTCAAACAATTCCAATAAAAAAAACAATTCCATTGGAATCGTAATTTTTTAAAACGGTTCCAAGTTGGAACCGGTTTTCCATGCCCAATCCCAATGAGAACACACACTGATCACACAACCTCGAGCTGTGATTGGAGGGGAAAAAGAAAGAATCTGGCCACCTCAGCGTGGAGCACTATGTGTGAGGCAGTGCTACATCCTTCTATTTAGATTTTGAGGGAATACACTATTTTTCAGAGGGTTTCTTTGTTCTCGTTAGTATGACATTGTTGAGCTGTGGGAGTCTCAAGGCTGTGTGCAGACCATCAAAAGTGAGAGAAAGAACAGAACCGTGTCCTCTGCATCTCCTCCTTTCTTTTGACTCCCACTCAGCAGAGATGTTCACCCACAGGCAGGTTGGACTGTGAATCATCCTCCTCCCTACTCACGATTGTCATTTTCTCTCTCTCTCTCTCTCTCTCTCTCTTTTTGTTGTCCTTCTCTTTTGGCCAACAGTTATTCTTGAGAAGCCCATTCGCATCCCAAGGTCCCTGTCAGTGAAAGCTGCCAGCGTGCTCAAAGGCTTTCTAAACAAGGTGAGAGCAGTCCACTCCCCAATCAGCCCTCTCCATCTCTGTGTGTGTCTGTGTACAATGCTGCTGCTTAGTCAAATCCCCATGTGTGAAATCATGGCCAGGAACTTGGGCTGTGTTTTGGACAGCCAGGGACAGCCTCTTCATTTGGCTCAGACTGCCCGGGAAGTATCATTTGTTTCTGCGTTACAATAAGGTGAAACTTTAATGATACCTTCATTTCCATTAGGGTGCGGGCAAAATATTGAATGTACTTTAAATGAATTGATTGCATGTTTCAGCCACACGGTCTATGGTGCACAGAGTGCCTTCTTCTCACCTACTGTGGTCGTAAGATATGCAGATTGGGTCAAGGGACAAGAAGTTCAATTGCTAGTTGTTTGGTATATGTCACGGTTTTCAGGAGTTGCAGGTTTGGACCCAAACACAGCAGAAGAGACGAAGAGGTAGCAGGGAGAGTTTCAACGACGTTTCAAGGAACGTTTAATGACGAAAATAAACTAAAGTCCAAGTCAAGCAGGAAATAAATCAGAACTTCTTGACACAAAGTACGACGAACTGAAACCAGACAAAGTGAGCACACAGACTAAATACACAGAACAATGAGGGTTGTAACGAGAGACAGGTGACATAAGGGCTGATGAACAGGTAACACACATCAGGGCGGGGCAGACACTCACAAAGGCGGGAAAACAGACAAGGCAGGAAGTCAAACAAGACATGACATGGGAAGTGACTCTACAAAATAAAACAAGAACTAAACTAAACCCAGGATCATGAAAATATAGTTGTAATGAATACATTTAAATTAGGTTTGAAATGTTTAAACACTTTTATATATAAGACCAGATTTACTACTTCATTAGGAACCAATGGTGTTAGAGCGCCACACAGACAAGGCAGGGAAGTCAGAAAGTGTGGACGTTATGTATGGACACGTTGTTTTGGTGCTTACATGGAATTTGTTGAAAAAAAAAATAATATCTAGAATAACACCATCATTCTATCATTTCACTCAAGCAGGTTACAAGACTCAAGTTTTATGTTTAGAAAAAACGAATGGAAGACCATTTCCTGAAGCACAAAAAAATTGCGAAAACGCACATTTTGGTAAAGGGTCAGCAGCAAACGTAATGAACATGTAAAAACACTGGTGTTGCCCTTTAAGAAAGATAATAATCTAATTAAGTTTGTAGAATGAGCACAAGTACAAAGCATGCAGATTCTGCTGTGTGGACGAGTGTTTATGCATATCAGCCCTTGGTCTTGGGTGGTGGTGGCGTAGTGGATATGACACATGCCTTTGGTGTGGGAGACCGGGGTTCGATTCCCACGGCGATACATCAACCAATGTGTCCCTGAGCAAGACACTTAACCCCTAGTTGCTCCAGAGGCGTGCGACCTCTGATATATATAGCAATTGTAAGTCGCTTTGGATAAAAGCGTCAGCTAAATGACATGTTATGTTTTTTGTAACAAGGTTTCGTGTGTGTGACGTCTAAAGCCCAGTTCAGACCAAAGATTTGCGACGAGACGAAACCATTTTAGAACGTCGCAGGGAAAAGTTTCGGCGGTCTGAACCGGCCCGTCTCAGCTCGACTCAAACCAGCTGATGCCCTGTAAAGCGACTTTGAGTTCGTGAAAAGCGCTATATAAATTCAGTTTATTATTATTATTATTATTATTATGGTGCCGCTGCAACTCAGCTGGTCGAGTCTCCAGTGGCTGGTTTTAGAACGTCACTGTTTCAACAGCCAATAGAGAAGTAAGCTGGTAAAGTCGGCTACAAACTATAGAAATAAAATGATCCATAATCCGTTTTATTTTCATGTTACAAACAGCTGGTCGAAATGGCAGAGTTTTAGACGGAGCCTCAACAATCGCCCGAAAGCACGGTAACGTTATATGGGTAAGCTGACTGAAGTGAGGGCGCGCCCAGCGGCGCTAGAACAAAGCAGTGAATCAGGGAAATAAAAATGTGTTTTCGCCGATTCATCACTAGAAATGTAACTGTAGCAAGCATGTCACTATCACTAACGTTATTCACATTCATATTTAGACGAAACGAATGATATATCCAGCCAGAAAAAAAGCCTAAAAGTCGGAAGTTAGAACGGAAGTACAAAGAGGCGTTGTTATGGAGATGATACACCGCCTCGTTGCATTGGTGTGAACTGGCAGGTTTCAGAACGCTGCAGACCAATGCGTTGCAAGAAGTTGCAAGTTTCAACTCGTTTTGTCGCGAATCTTTGGTCTGAACTGGGCTTTAGCGTAGCTCCATGCATGCGGCTGCTTCTGTTCATTCACATACACATTACCTCTGTAAGTCATCACCATAATTGGGATAAAAAGAGCACAGTCCAAGTTATATTATTAATTGATTATTAAGCAGTTAGAGGGGGATATGTACACATATACATGCAGGGCATGACGAAAACATGTGTCCACATTGCTCCATTCTCTCAAGACTGTATAACTGTATAAATAATGTAAAATGCTATCCTATATACAGTCCCCCTGGACCTTATTTGTGTCCACATACAGTAGAGTGAGCCTGACTGTATGCCGGCATTGTCGACATCTAGATGCTGAATTATGAATAATAATCTCACATTGCATGAAATACAGTTGCTCCTGTTTACGTTCCTGACCAGCTGTCTTGGTCCCAACAGGATCCCAAGGAGCGGCTGGGTTGCCAGGTCCAGACGGGCTTCACAGATATCAAGGCACACACATTTTTCCGCAATATAGACTGGGACCAGGTAAGAGCAGAGTGAGTGAGGAGAGAAAGAAAAACCCTGCCTTGATTTGTTAATCAGTTTATTGCAGTTTATTTCAGTGTACACTTCCAACACAAAACTTCCAACAAAATATATAATCTTTCAAAAATATTGACACATTCCATGCCCATAAAATAGCAAGGGAGAAAAATGTATTCTTATATTGCCCACGCCTTTCTCAAAACATATAGAGGACATGGTAGTACGTGGTCTGCTATGACAACAACCTTTTGCTACAAAATGCCACAACAAAAACAAGATGAAAACTAAATGAAAAGTAACCTTCGAAAAACAAAAACATGATCAAATGTTATCCAATTTTAGTCGACAAAGAAATAACTAACAATACTGGGACAAATTGGTCATAGTACATGGTCTGCTATGACACCAACCTTTTGCTACAAAATAAGAGCCTGCACAGCAAGGAAACTTTGTTCCACGACAAAAACAAGATGAAAACTAAATCAAAAGTAACCTTCAAAAAACTAAAACATGACCAAATGTTATCCAATTTTAGTTGACAAAGAAAAACTAACAATACTGGGACAAATGAACTTATAATCGTTTAAATACAAAATCCTATTCAATGAGAGCAGTGAATGTTCACATGCGTTTTTTAGTGACGCATTTTCATTCGCTTTAATTTTTTCCCGTGTGAAAAGAAACCGAACCAGGTTAAAAACGCATTAAGTTTACCAACTCATGTACTGATTCAGATCAGAGCAAACAAAGTATAGGTTTGAAAATGCCCTAAAAGAAAAAAGAGGAAAAGAACAGGGTTCCAACTTCCAGAATAGTATCCCTCATTTCAAACAGATAAACTATGAGGTGGAAGTGTGATACATATTCTACTTAGAATATAATTTGGTAGGTGGGATCAGGGTGCGTGTTGCTTCCTGACAGACAGCTGCTGACAGCTGATTTGATGTGTGTCACAACTAATGTAACAACAAACAGAGAACAAACACTGCATTCCCACATTTAATGCCAATCAGCTCTGGGAACAGGGCCGCTGGCATTTCACATTCTCATTTGCCTTTTTTTAAACTTGATATATATATGGCCTAAATAACACAGAGAACAGTAAGGTGGAACTGTGTGTGTGTGTGTGTGTGTGTGTGTGTGTGTGTGTGTGTGTGTGGACACTGTGTGTAGACTGCTGCTCTGCCTTCGCCCTCTGTGGAGTAACAGGGCAAATAAAAGTGAATTCTTAATCACACGCGTATGCACACACATATTTGCACCAACTGAAACATTAGGATGTGTGTGTTGAGGTTGCAGTTGCGTGATTATTGGCGTAGCTCTGACGCACACATTAGAATAAGTATATAAATCCGTTTTCACCAGCAGGGCTGAGCAAAGTAACATTGTGCACAACTGGATTGTATCAATGGGCCTTCACTCACATAGATACGTAGATACCGCCTTCGGCTTGTGAGATGCGTGTGTGCCTCCGGCAATTTGGGGGTGGACATCTGACCCGTTTCACCATAAAGAGAAAGAGTTTTGTGCGACTTTTGTGCTGCTTTTGGATGTTCATGCGAAAGAAATGCCAAAACTAAGCAACATGTAATAACATTTTACAGATGAAGAGGGTGTCTTACAATATTTTTGTTACAAACATGTTTAATTTAAAATCAAAAGAGGTAATGTTAATCCTTCTTTTATGCTAACATAACTTTTAAGTGACTGTCCTGATACTGAATGCTAGCTTGTGTCCGGTAAAGTATTTTTTATTTAAGTAATTAGTAATACATCAGTAAGTTGCTGAAAATGATGTTTGTCGTGTGTGTGTTATTGAAACGGCTGACCTGCAGCTTCTCGAGTGGCCGCTTGAGGCGTGTCATTCCCCATAGACCCCCACGTTAAAAATCCAGACTTCACAGCAGAATTTATCATGTTTACAGCCTGGTACAAAAAAACCCGTTTTTGGTCTAAATTTCCTCCTTCATGACAACTGTACGGGGGTATTTTGGTATGAAAACCCTCATTTTTAATTGTATTGTAAAGTATTTTGTATCATAAATACACGTCTGGCATCTGTAGCGAAGCAAACCGCTTGAAAATCAGTTGGAAATACAGCGAGAAATGATATCAATTGCGGATAGACCTCTGCCTCGATAGACACATGCATTAAGAAGCGCAGCATGTCCGTCCTAAAATGCCGACCGCATCAACATATCGTTCCAACGAACAGCAGCGGCAAATGTGGTATCTATGTGTGTATATATATATATATATATATATGCTTTACTCATACAGATAGATTTGTTCTTTAATGGAACATATGACTGTTTTAAGAAAAGTGGTCGTTTACTTATTTTTTCCTTTTTAACAACTTAATTTCAATTTAATTGTACTTATAGTGTCAAATCCTAACAGAAGTTATCTCAGGACACTTTACAGATAGAGTAGGTCTAGACCAGGGGTGGCCAACCAGTTAGGTATAAAGAGCCACAAAAAAAATGCACCATAGCAAAAAGCCACACAACACATACACGTCCACACTACAACAGCAACAGTGTCTTCCAGATCTAATGACAGTCATAATACATTGCAGTTTTCATAGTTTTTTTTCTCACTTAGATTGACTCAGTGGGAAACCTGACAGTCTTTGTTATCCACAATCCTTTTCAGGTCTTGCTTGAACTCGGTTGTAGCCACTCGAAGCAACTCTTTCACTCATTTGTCACTAAAGGGGCTTTCAAACAATCGGATTCAGCAGTGAAAGGGTTAACGAGGAAGGTGATCTGTGGCCGCTGTTTTTCCTCAGGTTGCAGAATCTGTCCTCAAAACTCTGCTGCATTATTTTCCATTTTAAAATAATTGGCAAATGTATTGGCAGATGCATTCAAATGTGTTTTTTTGTTTACTTATCTGAAATACTGTATGTTTCAGAAAAGTTAAAAACAATCAACCAATGACACAGCCCCCAGCCACACAGTAAGAGCCTCACAGGAGCAGGCAAAGAGCCGCATACGGCTCAAGAGCCACAGGTTCGCCACCCCTGGTCTAGACCAACAGTTCCCCCCAAAAGCAAGCATTTGGTGCGACAGCGGCGAGGAATAATTTCCTTTTAACAGGCAGAAACCCCGGGAAGACCCTGGCTCCTGGTGGGCGGCCTTCTGTCTCGACCGGGTAGAAGCTAGGCCTGCATGATAAATCGTTATAAAATCGCGATCTCGAGTCACCCCTGTTCGCGATTTAATTTAAATGACTTCGATTTTTTTTTCTCCTTCAATTAATTTATTGAAAGCATTTGACATTAACATGTTTTAATTATGTAAAGACATGTTCAATGAGTTCAGATAGAGCCTGTATCAGGGCCATATTTAGTTCAATGTGTTATATGTCACTATTTTTGGTAGCCTACTGTACTTAAATGGCCAGTATGTACTTTATTTTCTTTATTCGTTGAAGCCTCTATGTTTACAGGCTTGTGGTGATGATCCATGTGCTATAGGTGCCAAAACAAATCTATGTTTGGTACTGCAATTTGTTTTGTTTTGTCATGGTTCATGTGTGCAACAAACATTACACTTCGTGAGAAAAGAATTGTGGCAGAGAATCGTGATATCAATTCTAAGCTACACAATTGTGATTCATATTTTACCCCGAATCGTGCAGGCCTAGCAGAAACGAAGCTTAAAAGCTAAGTTAGGGACTGTTCGTTTTTATTAAAGGGGCTACCGGAGGAGTTTGGGGATCTTTAGTCAAAATAGACTTGACCCTCCCTTCGACAGCAATACATTTTTCTATGAGCCTCCGAAATGATTGGGAAAAAAGGCATGTCCCTCCCCAACAATTTATTGATGCCTTCTGTACTGTTTTGTGCTTGGCAAAGATGTACAGATAACCACTGTTTTTTTACAGCCATGCCATACTGTACACAACTTAACCCTTGTGTTGACTTCGGGTCAAATTGACAACATTTTTTGTTTTATATCAGAAAATATGGGACGTAGAAATAAGCGCTGAAAATGTGTAGAAGAAAAATTTAACAATTTAAAACGTTGGAAAAAGCAAAAACAAACTGTGAAAAAAAGGCGTAAGAAAAGTGGTTTTTTCCAAGGTTGACGGGAAGACAACACAAGGGTTAACCTCTGCTTTCTCATCTTATACATCACACTCCACTATTATGGTGGCCATTTCAGTAGATTTACTCACTAACATTGTTGTGGAAACACAATAAGCATGGAAACTAAATGCACACTTCCTGCATTACTGCATTACTTCAAATATTAAGTTACTCCTCTAGTAAACTAGTATTCACATGAAATAAAACAATAAAACATTGAGACCATTCAGCAAAGCACACTGGGTAATAACCCATATTGACAGCTGGCCCGCCCAATCAGAAATTCAAAGTTAAAACACTAGAGAACGTTTCCCACTTCGGTCCCCCTACAGGTTGTCTCATTGGAACTACAACTGGAAACTTTATACATTGTTTGTCTGCTATTTCATTACTAAATTCACTTCTGAGACTTTTTTATGCAAGAAATCAACTATGTAGAGCTCAAATATGGGCCGTTACGAAAATGTATGGCTATTGCAAATTTGGTCGGAGTTCAGAAGCTCCACAGTCTGACGTGACAGCCGATGGGTGCCTGCCAGGGTTGCTGGCTTGCCGCCCGGCCTGTCCACCTTCACAGACCCCGCTGTGAGCTGACTGGAGCTCTATCAGGAGACTCGCGGACAAGAGGCGTTTATTTCCCTGATCGTCACAACACACTCAACACACATATCCATTATAAGATTAACTGGAACCTGTGGTTTTTCGAAGTTATAATGCTCCACAAGAGATTGCGGACGTAACAAGCTTGCTGACTGGATAAGGAGCAGGCAGAGGAGAGGGAGAGCAGCGTCTGACAGGGCAGAAACATACCCGTCTCCCTTTGACAGTCTTGTATATAAATTATAACATGTAGATCTGTCTTCCTCTATCATAGGCGCAGATTTCAGTTTTCCTCCATGGGTGCTCACGGGCGCACAAGGGTGTATGGCTGTAGCCTGGATACCTCCTGTCCAGAGCCAACGTGAAACCTTTCAGCTAGTCAGCTTCATTATATTCCATCTTCATGACAGTGACGATACTTTGGCAACAGGTGGCGCAGTTAGCTATTTAGTTGCATTCTCAAAGAAAGCAACTCCAAACTCGTGTTGCTGTCATGTTGCGATTTTTTTTGGGTCAGACCCATCTGCTAGTGATGGGGGGCTGAGACTGAGAACTACATGGAAAAATATGCACCAAACAAGCCACTTTGAAATTGTGCTGCTTTCATGAATACAAAAGTTTGGTGACCCTCTCCCCTAGACTAAAAAACATTGGGTGACCCTCCCCTCAACAAAGAATAAAAAGACATGACCCTTCCCTATTTTCCTCCCGTGGGCCATTCCATAAATACCAAACAGTCCCTTAGTAAGATGGATTAATGGGACATAAATGCACACAGATAAAGAGAGAGAGGATCTGAATTTTCTCTTCTTCACAAACTAAATTCATGAATGATTAGACCTTCATCCACAGAGGGGAAACACTTGTTTGAGCAAAAACTCATAATACCTTAATCTGAATGATTTGGGAGTTTAAATATATTTAAAACAACAACAACAACAACAACAACAACAACACAGTATCTGTGTGATGTGCATCAAGGCTCATCAATTTACTGAATGGTTTTTGCCATATTTTGTCATGACAGCTTATACAACTTAGTAGTTGCTTGGAAAGTTCTCACAGCTGCCTCAGGGTCTTTGTGCAAGTCTCCCATCAAAGTGAGATCTTTGTTGCGATGGGTTTTAGCATCAAACTTCATGTCGAACTGTTGCATCTTTATGTCGGTACAGCTGCTAAATGTCACAGATTTGACAGCTGTAGTAAACTTGTTTTGTGTCCCCCGACACCACTGCTGACACTGCTACACTTGCTTTTCATCTGCTGGTTTCTGACAGCAGGACTTGAGTCGGTGTGATGTGACACTTCCTTCTTTTTTTTTTTACTCCTAAGTAACATTTCTGTGAGTGAAACAGGTAGCCTCATATACGTAGCAATTTGGGAGCACTGAAGATTAAAATGATCACAAATACGCACCTGTGTATTCTAGTGTGGGAATTTCTGTAGCATGTGTATTTCCTTTTAAAAACTCTGTAAAGTGTCTTTGAGTGTTGCAAAAAAGCGCTATATAAAAAAACAATGCATTATTATTATTTATTCATGAACAGAGTACAGTATGAGCAAACCTCGGGGGAAAAAAGTAAGAGAGATTTAGTATAAAACGCTCTTGCATGAGGCCAAATTCAACTTTATATCAAGAAAGCACTACAATATGCTTATGATTCATGCAATTGTAACATTAAATGTGACATAGTTACTGTATTACTGTTGGAGTTTTATCAGAAGGCTAATTTTTAATCCAATTTATATTAGCTAATTATCATGAATCAATATAAAATATATCAAAACACAGATTATGTTGACTTCAGGTAGCTCATTAGTCATTATCATTGTATAGACAAATATCAATATTAAAAATATCATAATTTAGAGCTGTGATGCTAGGTGTTGTATTTTATTTTGAGCCCTTATGTTCTGAATTCTACACGTTGCAAGAGCACTTGTGTCCAGTTTACAGAGACTATAAAAGGAGCTTAAATATGCTACTCTATTAGACATTAGAGCAAATGCTAATTAAAGATGAATTGAGGCCATTTCTCTATCCTCACTGTTGCCGTGTCCCTCATGGGACAATTAGGTGGGGTGGCAGGTAGTATAGTGGCGTGAAAGAGGACGAAAACAATTGTCAAGAGTGAGTTAATGAGTGCCGCCACGGTGCCTGTGATGTACACACCAAAGGCAAACTGGGGAAAGATTTCAAAGCGGCGAGAAACCCTGAGCCCAGCGACAACGCTCCCGTGTAGCACCGAGGGAAAACAAGTTGACAAAGCTGTGAGAGGAGGAGAAGCGACGCTCTCTGCCCTCAAACTAGAAACCTGTCTCCAGACCTGACAGGCCTGGCACGCCGCTACTGTTGTTACACATATTAATATTCATCAGACAGTTCCTGAGGGAGCGCGGAGTTCTCTCTCTCTCTGAAGAGATGACACATTTGAATATCATTTACCTGCCGTCCTCTTTTATGCCCTCGCCAAATCCACACATCTTTACTGCCAGAACACTGTCAAAGTTGATGAGGGTTGTGAAGAAATGTATAATTTGGAAGCTGTTGTGAGTTCTTTTTCATTGACACTGAGATCACATTTAGGCAGGGAACTAGATATCCATCCCCTGCACTGCATGCTGTGGATATGTTTTTGTCTTACTTTTGAACCCATACATAGTTTACTTTAACTTGCTGTTTTGTTCCATATTAACACAAGAAGGCCAAGGTTAAGAGATTTATGATAATTCACAATTTACAGTCTTTTTTTCTGTGCAAAAAGTCCAACCGAAGCTCATCTGAGGCAGAAGTTGAGTTAGCCCAATCAAGCAGTTATCTTCGGCCTACATATGTAGGTTTATTTTCAGTGTTTTGTTCTTAAAGGGTAACTTTTTTCAACAATCATGTTTTTGTGTCTAAGTGACTGATGGGAACAACAATCTTTGACATTGGCCCAGTATTAAGCAAGATCGCTGCAGTCGGCAGTCAGCGAAAACAAGCTACAATGTTATTGGGCAGTTGTGGATCTTCAATTTATATCCACAAAAGTGCTTGTTTTGCCACTGACATGCTCAGATTCATATTCTAAGTGTCTGACAACGTTATGGAAAGGATTTCTAAGTAGGTCGACCTTTCTGTTAAAGAGTAAGATCCTTTTTTTAAACATAAAAACATCTGCGAAATTGCGATCACTAAACCCACCAGACGCCATGTAAATAAACAGTAATTTTATCATCGTAAAATACACTTCGTTCAAAATCGACAGAACTACGAAACTACGAAAAGCCGTTTTGGTACTAGACCAATTTCAAAGAGTGTTCACATCGGTCACTTACACAGAAAAACATAGGAAAATAGGGTCCAGGTTGAAAAAAAACTAACCCTTTAAAGCACTGGTAACCTGATTGATCTGTTGGCTTGTTTACAACCTGTCTGAATGCTCATGTTTCTTCATAGTGTGGCCATGTTCAGCACTTGAGGTAACCTTATTTAAACAAAAGAAAAAAACAGCGATCCTGTTCAGAGAGCACCACGTTTTCTTTCGGAAAAGTCCCTTTCTCTATTGAGGCGAGCAGTTTATTTGCGGGATGGTCACTATCTGACAGCCGATCTGTACAAGAAGAAGATATTTTGAAAAATATTTAATTTCCAAAACTCAAACCAACAGTGAAGTGAAGGCACTCTCTGATGGTAATCTCCTTGTTCTTATGGAGATGTGCTTCTACACCGCTGTGGCAGGGTTTGAAGAGAGCTAAAGCTCCACTCAGAGTGTGTGATTAAGTAAAACAGTGTGAGTGTGTGTAAGTGTGTGATGCATGGCATCTGTTGACTGTGGTAAGTCTGCAGTCACATTAACGGCTGCCTCAGATCAGGGGGATTGTCACATCGTCCAATCCTGTCCTGAAAGCATCGATGCCACCGGGGATATACACACACCACACACACACACACACACACACACACACACACACACACAAACACACAAACACACACACACACACTCTGACAGGTACTGTGATCTGAGAACCCATGGATCGCCTGTATAGCCCTGGCACCTCTTTTATGCGCCCCTCTGGCCTCAGGGGCACTTCCCGTGTGTGTGTGTGTGTGTGTGTGCGTGTGCGTGCGTGCGTGCATGCATTTGTGTGTGTGAAGGTGCCGGGCTCGTTCCTGGCCTTCAGTGTGGTTCATTACCACCACACAGAGCTTCAGCCTGCCCAACAACACATCAGAGAGACTAGGGAAAGTAGGAGGAGAGGGATGTGAAAAAAAGATGAAAGAATTGACAATGAGTAAGACATAGACAAACGGAGAGGAGAAAGATGGAGACAGGATGTGAGGGGGTGAAACTGACAGAGAAGTGTAGGTAGGCGCTGAAAAAAACAAAATAATAATAAAAAATTAGCAAAGAGAGCGAGAGATTGGGGGAAGGTGGGCCAATTTCATGGAAAGGGAGCGATAGGAAGAGGTGTAAAAAGAGAAAGTGAGTTGTTTGTGCGTTTGAAGCTGTTTCCACAAAGCACTTTGAAGCAATAACACTAATGAAGCAAAAAAACAGCAGGACAACCCGGAGTGTTGTAGGAACTAAACACACACACTCAGGAAACAACTGACAAACAAGAAGTGGAACTGGAGAGCAAGTTGTGAGTGTTTGATAAATTCCTCAACCGTATTCATACCTAAACAACAAAATAGGTTATTTGTCAGTGCCTTCCAAAATGATGTTCTGATCTGCCATCTCTATGGTTAAGGTTTGGTTCAAGTAAAGATAACTTTTTTTATCTTCATAAATGTACTTGACAGGGACAATTCATGTAAGCATTGTCACATTTAAATAAGTAGAACCGGTGCAGTGCATGTAGGACCTCTAGTCAAAGTTAATTTACAGACCTTGTCCCTGGTAAAAACACATGAATACTCGATTCTGATTGGCTGCGGGGTGCATAAAAAAGTGACGGAGGACACCTACTGAAGGAGTTCCGGTGAAACTGACTGTTTACTGTTCTAAATGAATGTGCTACATTAAAACAAAAAGGAAATGTGAATCTGCTATTTCCAACACTGCCTCTGAACACCACAGGATGGCGCTAACACACAAGCTGCAAGAAGTAAGTTATACTGCCCCTCTGAACTGACTTTGTTTCACAGCGAATAACGTTATCTCACATCCCGGTCACTGTTCAGGTCGCTGCTTCAGGCTGCGGCCGACAGTAACGTTAGACATCGCGGATAAAATTGTTCGTAAAAGTCGTTACATTGTTATGGGGACAATGACATGGTTGGATAGCTAGCTTGTCTTGTTGTTCAACATACTGTCAAATATTGTTACTGATTGGCAACTGTACACAATGTTATTGACTTTGGATCTTACTAGCATAGCGTTAGCTTTCCTGGCTCGTAGCTCAGCTGAAGGGTTCTACGAGCGGAGCGGACTATAAATATCTCCCGTTGCTAAGGGTGGCAAGTCGTATCTAAGGTCTTTCCTGTTTCTGCGCGTTGGACGGTTCACGCCTCACCGTCGTCCGTTAATACCTGACAATGGACACCTCGCTGGCCATTAACCCTTACTTATACAACAAGTCTAATAAACTAAAACGAATGCTGCATTTCCACTGCTTGGTACGGCACGACTCTACTCGACTCACTCTTTTTTGTTTAGTTTTTTCCATTAGCAAAAGTTGTGGATAGTATCTTGTACCTGGTACTGGTTTTGTTACCACCTCTGTCGATAAAGTGAGCTCAGCCAATAATAGAAGGTGGAGTTACAGTTTTTCTCAATTGCTAAAACACAATTTTTGAAAATTGCTCCATTTTCTGAAAACATTAAACACAAAACCTCTGACTCCTCTTGCAAAATGAAACGTTCGCCTCAAAACAGTTTTACCTGTGTTCAAAATCAAACACTGCTCTCAAATCATAAACAAAGTGATCAACATGATATACACTATCAAGCAGTCAGTAAACAATACACCAACAAATAGAAAACATATTGTTCAAAACATATAGTTCTCAGGGAGAAGTACATTTATCTCAAAACAAATTTCATATTTTTCCGTCATTGTCTTTAGATGAACGAAAACATGTTCCATCATTGTAGCTCAAAATTGATCAGAAATTACTACTCTGCTTTGCTCTTCGCAATTTTTGTTGGTCTTCCTCCTCCTTATACCCCTATTTTTACAGTACTGTACCCTGCATCTCACAAACTTGTCCTTTGTCTCTGTGATACTGTAATTCTTGTAATTCTTTGTTGATATAAATCTGCAACCAGTCAAAATCTATTAGCAGTCAGTACTGTTGGAAAGCACAATGTTCAGGGCCATACAATGTGTTCATTGTACAGTATACAGCCTACAATGCACTGTACTACAGTATACAATACTAAAAGGGACAAAAATCAAAGGAGTAAACGTGATCACTGTGCTTCTTCTTGTCTTTGGGCTGGGTCAGGCCAGAGCACTTTGTCGACATCACAAGCAATATTGTCCCTCCTGAGGCAACGGGGGAAGAAGCCTCTTGTGTGCCGTATCCAGCCCTGACACCTCGCATACGCACTCGTCCTCATCCTCTCACATCGTTTCATCTATCTATTCTCAGACTTTCTCCTTCCCACCTTCAACAACCTGTTTGCTCTCTGAACTGGCTTATATTGGTTGTGTCACATCATTTGAAACAAGTGAAATCAATTTTGAGTGGTTGTGTTCAATCAATGACATGTGTTCTCTAGTTGTATTTGATTGTTGCCACTTGTGTTTACCAGTATGGATGACATGTGCATTAGAGTGCAGAATGTGTTTTGAGAATGAGAATGTGTTTAGAGTTTTGCTGAAAAGTCTAAGTGAGATCTGCAAATTGCGTTTTCCATTGTGAAATGGTTTAAGGTATTGACAACAGACTGCACAATTAGCTAAATGAGTTCAGGCAACTGAGAACTTTGTTCAGCCAATGGGTTTTAGTGTTTTAGCAATTGAGAAAAACTGTAATACACTGCAGACCACTGAGAGTTCAGAGAGAACCATCACTAAAGCCAAGCTATCGTGATTTGCGACCACAACTAACACACCTACACTACGCCGCCGTACAATTGGCAAAGTGCAGACATCATTGCCGATGAAAGGATCCATGACGGGATCTGTGTGAAGTCTGACAAATGTCCTCAAGTGATGTCACTCGAGTCAGCGTCAGTTGATTCTGAAGACTACAAGTTTTAAAGTAAAGAAGTCTGGAGGTGTGGAGTTAGAAAAAAGTGAGCTTACCAGATCTTTGCTGCAGGCTAGAGGCTCCAGGCTTCATTATCCGCTACTAACTTAACACACCCCAATCTTCAACCCAACTGTCAGCGGTCGAGTTGCATTGTGGGTTATGTAGTCTCCAGGTTTCGACAAGAAAGAATATCAGGTAGGATAAAAAAAGACAACCACTTCTGCTGCATCGATTTTGCAAAAAAAATGAAACTGTCCAATGTGAGTCCAAAATGTTATATTAATTATGTAGGAGTGAAATGATAAATCAGTTTAGTACTCTTTTAAAGGCGACCTATTATGCTTTTACTTGTTTTCTGTCATATCTTTAATATTAAGTTGGATTTTTATGTTAAACATGGCCAATTTAAATAATGAGGTAAACGTATTTAAGAGAAATCCCCGTGAGCTAAAACGTTCAGATTTCCAACTGCTCTGAACACTCCGGTTTCAACAGTTTTTTCTACTCTCGGCTCTGTCAAGTAACACACACACACACACACAGAGGAAAAATAACTCACCTTTTAAGTACTACGAGTGGCAGCCGTAAAAGGATTTCACTGTAATGGATCATTTTGATGGAATTTCAGAATACAAGGATTTCCTTTCTTGTACTTTTATTGTATTATTATAATTACAAATTTAATCAAGAATGTATTGTCTTTTCGGGAGGAAACACTTTGACATTAAAATGATGCAACTGAAAGCTGAATATCAGCTGTAGGACATCACCTGGGTCAGCCTTCAAAAACTAAATGGATTCATCTCTATTTTAAGCTTCTATAAGCCTACTTGTAGCCAGGTTTTTTTCTAAATGCGTATATTCTTAGATTGAGTAAACATCCAACAACAACGCGGAGAGCAAAGCTGTGTACCTCAGTGCAAATGTCCTCAGTGCACATTTCAACAGGATGAGGGACCGATGTGAAACCATGGAAACAAACCAGACAAAAACTCTACTGGCTGAATCACTCGGGCACAATTACTCTACTGCTTCAACCTCCTGCATTCTGTTGTTTTTCTCTCCCTTTTCAGTCTTCATTTCCACTGAGAAATGTAGCAACAAGATGCCCATATTTTACTGTAGCAAATCTGACCATATGGAAAAGAGCCACAGTGTTTAAAATGCTTGATGTACAGTAAATCACACTATTTTTACGGGCTCAGTGACTGTTCATTCATTCATCTCAAATGTGCAGGTTTCTTTCCTTTCCTTATATTTTTGAGACACACTTATGTGGCAAACAAAGGCATTGACAAGTCAATTACAATATTAGTCAAACATCAATTAAAACAGATCCTCTAGCCTACTGTAAAATATTCTATATGTAACTTTTCACAAAATCCTTGTTATTAATGAAACCGGTGGCCATAAAGTGAACTGCTGTCAGCATCCTGTTGCTTGCGCGCGTGATCACACTCCATAGGGGGGAGCGAGCTTCCTGGGCTTCAGCCAAACAGTGACGGGACAGACATAAGACTGAACGTGATTGACCGGCATCATGTTAATAGAATCCTGGAAAATAAATTACAATCATGTTTATAATAAAGTAACCATCTGTAATGTTCCTATATTTTATTTGGACCATTGGCTCCATAATACTAACTAGCTTGCCATTTGCAAATTACTTTATCAGCTAACGATGCGAAGCAACAAATGGCAGATCCAGATAGCTAAGTTACAGCTAGCTGTCCAACCTTAGGTTACAGTTGGCCGCCTCTGCCTCGCATCGCTCTTGTCTAGTAGAAACCAATCCTAAGTTATACATTTTTTTTCTTTGTACAGTTACACCATTTATTGTTGTTTAAAATCAACACCTTTATAATACATAAGTAAGTATCATGGAGCACATTAGCTGGTCAAGTAATTTGGTAAGCTAGCCAACTAAGATATTTACTCAGATTGTATTTTGCTATTGATAACGTTGGCGAGCAATCAAGCTAAGGTGAGCCAGCTAGCTGTAACTTAGCTACGCTGCATGGATGTGGCGTTGGTTGCTTCGTAACATTAGCTGATAAAGTAATTAGCCAGATTAGCCCTGGGAGTCTGGATGATTTAGACGTTATACACTCAGCGCAGTATGTTGCTACGTTAGCTAGCTAGCTATTCATCATGTGAGCAAGCAAGCTAACTTTAGCAGACATTAACGCTAAAACCACATTATCACAATATATTTTACATGTCAGTGTTTCCTCTAGGATTTTTTTCAGCACCAGGTGGTTTTGTTGTAACCAGAGTCTGCCCATGCTGTGTTGCTTTTATATAGATTTTGCAGCGACAGCCTGTAGACGGACCTTCAGTTAGCGACTGTGGTAACTCATAATCAACCAGACCAAGCGCCGTGGCTCTGCTCTCGGACCACCTTGACTCCCCTCCGGATCAGCAAACTTCCTCACCCAGTACTGCTATTGGCCACCAGCCCCGGCGCTGGGGTTTGCACTGGCTGAATTTTAAGTTCATACTGTCACTAACTGAAGGTTCGCCAAGTAGCCTCCTAGCGGCAGGGAGTGGGGCCGAGGGACTAGAGGGTGACACAGGATTGGATTTCCCCTCCTGTCCCATCCCACTCCCACAAAAAAACTCCTGTCTTGTCCCAATCCCAGGAGAATGGTTCCCGTCGTATCCCGTTTACGTGTTTTGTCGAGCAGACAGGAGAGAATACACTTTTTTTTCTTAAAGATAACAGAACGACTAGCATTATGTTCAAAATAAAGACTTTTTTTGCACATGGCACTGGTGATACAGAGGTGGAAAGTTTTGTAGCACAGGCCACAAAATTGTAGCACAAGAAAAGTATCAAGTAAGTCCACTATAGTTTGACTATTCAAATTCTGTATTGGATTTAAAAAAAAGTCATTTTCAATGACCTTTTAAATGAGGTCTCCTCAGAGGAAAGGGTGGACAGCTTTGTTATAGGCCTACTGTACATAACACGTATGTTTTGTTTTTCCTCAGCTGGACAAGAAAGAGATGACGCCACCCTTCAAACCTCAAATCACTGATGACTACGGCCTCGAAAACTTTGACACGCAGTTTACTAATGAACCAGTGCAGCTAACACCAGATGATGAGTAAGTACTGCCTCTTCAACTCACAGCACTGTTAACCCTTGTGTTGTCCTCCCGCATCAAAATTAACACTTTTTTAGACACGTTTTTTTTTTCTCTCGCTTTTAAAAAAAATCTTTTTCAATGATTTTGGCACTTTTTCCATTACCACCAGTATATTCACCACTAGCACAGACTTATTAACAATAGTTTTACACTTATTTTTAGAAATCATGGTCAATAAATCTAATTTATAGGAAATTATCTACATTTTTTGTGGTAGAAAAAGCAAAAATTATGAATGATTGTACTAATAGTTAAGATCAGAGGAATGAAGCAAATGGATAATCACAGATATGTCAACGTTTAGTCAGGATAATGCTATTAAATTGAATAAAAGACCCACAGTTCATTGATAGTAGAGATCTGATCCTTAATTTCACTTATGAAGATCGTTTTATGGAACCATCCTTGTTATTTTGTGGCAGTTTGGTTGAAAGAAACCCAAATGTCTGATATAGAAACTTTGAACACGAGTCATATTTGACCCAAGGACAACAGGAGGGTTAAAGTTCAAGTCAACTTAACTTAAACCATTAAAGTCAACCTCATGTGAATCATTGTGCAACGTGGCATCATGACTTTGCGTAAACATACACGCCACTTTCCTAAAGCCAAATGGCGTGTTATCTGTACGCATTTTGAGCTATCCACATGTATGTCTACGCTGTATACAGCGGATGTAAACATACATACGTGTTATCGCGAGAACGTGCTATGCTATCGCGAGAACAACGTCACACGCGTGTAAAAAAAATTGGGTTTAGGGAAAGAACATTGGGAAAGGCTTTAGTACCACTCAAAAACGACAAAAACACGACGGTGACTGACGTCACACGCTTAGGAAAACAATAAACGGTTGGGTTTAGGAAAAGAACATTGGGGAAGGCTTTATTAAAAAAAAAAAAAAAAAAAAACGGTCATGTCAGTTTTTTCAAGTCACTACATAACTTTGACAGCAATACATTATTACCTCGAGCAGGTCGAGCAGGTTTTAGGTCTGCGATGTTGATAGCGTAGTGAAATGTGAAAAAGTAACTACCTGGAAAATGTGAAAAATATCAGACCTACACCCTTACAGCCCTTTAAAAACAAGTTTGAATTAGTCTCACTTTTTGTGTAAGGAAGTGAAACCATAATAAGACTACAGCTAATGTGCATAGTTCAGCTTTGAGCCTCTGACTGAGCGTTTCCCATGACATCGATTGAGTGCGAACTGAAAACCGGCGTTGCTAGGAGACTGTCACTTCTATGTTGGGCTGATGTCTGTGTCTTTTAAACATTCAACATGTTTGAAGACCATGTATGTATTCCATTTAAAAAAAGTTGCAGCTAGTTTTCCTAGCTTGCTTTTCATTTATGTTATTTCAACGCCTGCTGAGTCATCAGCAGCTCCTGCACACTCAGTGCTGTGTTAGTCCCAGGGTATAGAAGGAAGGGGACTAGCTAGTGTTAGCCGTCTCTGAGTCATGGGTCCAGCCAGATGTGGTGACAGTCAAAACTCACAGCAAGGGGTAGTCTCAACATGGTAACCTCAACACGTTACCCTGTGATTCAGTGAGTCATGAAGTAAAAGTGCTGAGGTCATAAACGAGGCAAAGCACTTGGCAGCAATGTCGGTCCCCAGCTAAATCAAAACAATAGTAGCGGGATTAAAACTGCCTGGGCTGTTGACATCAAAGTGGTCTTGTGCCACAGCTATGGCGCCTATCATATTACAATATTGACCAAAGAAAAACTATATAAAGGCACTACCACTGCAGAGACATAATAACAAGAAGATATATATTGATTTCTTAGCAAAACATTGCATTTCAATTTCAGTTGGACTTGTTTGTAATATATCTTTGCTTGCTTGCTTCAACGCTGTCTTCTATATTGCTTCTATATTCTACCTTGCAAATGAAATTGTGTCTTTTGCTTTTGATTTGTGTCACAATTAATGAATTAAATAGAGCATCATATTGCAGCAAATTTGTTGGTCAGTGGCCACCAGGCCCAAACTAATTGTACCTGGCAGGTGTGAATATGTCCAGCTGTAACATGTAAGATGTGCAGATAAAACTAATTAGTGGAACCTATCATGGTCAAAGAGAGGTTTACAAAACGTGTATTTTTCCAGTGGGTGGGTGTTGTGCCATCTTCCCAGAAGACTTCTGCATCCAATAAAGAAAAACATACCCCCCTCTGACTTCCCAACATTGACGTCTTTATCCATCAGGGACATTGTTTTGATTAATGCCATCATGTAGCCTCCAGGATCCGACAGGAGCGCTGGTTTAAGATTTAACTTTGGAAAGAAAAGGCTGAAGAGATCTGGCACAACAACACACACGGTGCTGCTTCAGACAAAAACACGAGCATGGCCAGTTTTCCACTGTGCCATCACAAAATGGATTCCGTAAGGCTTTGGCAGGCCCTGCTCATAGATATTACCAGGCTTATGTTAGACAACGTTTTCATTTGAAATCATGCTGGTTACATTTTTCAGGCTCCAAAATTTATATTTTTCCTGCAAAGCTTTTATTGGACTGACTTTAGCAAACCATTTCTCAACAACCGCACTGATCAAAAGCAGAAGCTCAACTGAAAATTAAATACACCATGCACCTCGCCCAAAATGTGATCCTTATTAGCATTTTCATCAATGACAAAAAGTCTCAATTCTCTGATTCCAGCTTCTTAAATGTGAATGTGTTCTAGTTTCTTCACTCTTTTGTGACAGTAAACTAAATATCTTTGAATTATGGACAATACAAGACATTTCAGGATGTCATCTTGGGCTATAAAAACACTACCTCTATGATCTCTCTCCATGAACAGCTATGTGTCTTTTGACTCTTCGTAGTCTCGACACAGTGAATCATTGAGCTAGAGATAAGGCAGAAACATCTTGCACTTGATTGTATGAGTAAAGTTTGAAAAAGGAAAACAAAGACCTTTAGAGAAAAGTCTAAACGTTGACTTACTTTCACAGCTTAGCACACCTGGTCATGTTCCTGCATAAATCGGGCGTGAATGTCAGAATGAGTGTTTTGTAAAGGTCAGTCCCTCCAGGATTTCGCGATTGCGCCAATTCACGCAAATTTAACCAATCACCGTGAATTTGGTGCGACTCGCAATTTTGACCAATCACCGCAACTTTTCCGCAAATTTGACCAATAACCAGAGTTTCCCGCGACTTCAACCAATCCCAGCAGTCCTACGTGCCAGACTTTACGTCAGTATGTGACTCTGAGAGCCACTGACCAAGCGGGAGTGAGAACGGGTTGACGTAACACACGTAAGTCTGCAAATTCATTTCCTTGTTTCTGATATGAAGACGAGACGTGTGTGACTCAAACATCTCACATTTACCAACAAAATGTACAGCGAAAGGCCGTGTAAAACATTTCAGACCGTCCTGCCAACCTGTATACATTTTTATATATATATATATATATATATATATATATATATATATATATATATATATATATATATATATATTTTTTTTTTTTTTTTTTTTCCCCCCAAAGGACAAATGCTGTTGTTTGTACAGAGATTGTATTTTTTACATTTTCAATCCCCCCCGACCAACCCAGAACAGTCTGCCTTACATAATATGTATTAATAGTAATAGTACAAAATATTATGAGAATAATAATAATAATAATAATAATTATAATATATTAAAATTAAATTAAAAAAAAAGAGAAAAAAAAAAAAAAAGTTGGACACCACAATCAAGTGTAACAATGATACAACAATAAACACAAGCCCTACATATGTACAAATGTAAATACCTGGAGAAACACCTGGAGCACTTGTGCTGAAGTATCAAAGACCACGAGTTTGTCATATAGAGAGGTGTGTGTGTAAAAGGTACCAATGTAAATCCCACTACTCCCCAGGAAGTACATTTATGGCAGAGAAATAGGATAATAAGGGTTGCCAGACATCTGAAAATGTATGGGAGCATCTAATTGAATATTTAATCTTTTCCAAATGTAGGTATAACATCAGATCCTGAAGCCAATGCGATGCTTTAGGTGGGTTTGCAGATTTCCATTGTAGTAACACCCGTCTGCGAGCCAATAAGGATGCAAAAGCAATAATGTTTAGTTGCCTTCGAGTCAGATTCGATTCATCAGCTGGAGCACCAAATATAGCAAATTCAGCACTTGGTTTCAGTTGTACGTTACATACTTGAGAGAGTGTATCAAATATAGTTGACCAGTAAACAGTAAGTGTAGGGCACGTCCAAAACATGTGAGTCAGATCAGCTTCTCCAGTGTGACATCTTATACAGGTCTTATCAAAAGTAGGATTAAAAGAAGCAATCCTTGTTCTGCTTAGGTGCACACGGTGCAAAACCTTAAACTGTATAAGACTCAATCGGGCACAAGTGGTACTACCATTCACTCTATGGAGGGCATTGCTCCAAAACTCCTCTGAGAATACTGTTCCAAGCTCTTTCTCCCATCTACTTTTAACTTTGTCTGTTCCTACACTTTTTAAAGACATGGAAATTGTATATATTCTTGAGATAAAACCTTGTAGATGGAGGGGAGCTTCAAACAGAGAGTCTGCAGGAGACTTAGATGGAATATGTGGAAATGATGGGCTTTGGGCGTTCACAAAATGTCGTATCTGAAAATAACGAAAAAGGTCAGCTTCATTAAGATTGAATTTAGAACGCAAATCATTAAAACTAGCAAAAAGACCATCAATATAAAGATCACCAAATTGAGCGATGCCCTTATCTTGCCATTGTTTAAATGCAGAGTCTAGTTGGGCAGGGAGGAATGCATGATTGGTGCATATTGGGCTCTGAAGCAAAAGTGCTTGTCTTAACTGCAAATGTTGGCGTAGTAGTCCAAATTTTTAGTACAATGAACAACCGGATTTAATTTATATTGTGCTATTTTAATAGGTAGGCTAGATGTTAATAGGGCTTGTAGAGAGGTTGCTGTGCAGGATTTAGATTCTGTTTCACACCAATCAGTGGTACCTGATGAGTGCATCCAGTAGACTATCTTTTGAACTTGGGCTGCCCAATAATAATATAAAAAAATTAGGGAGAGCTAAAACCCCATCACTCCTGTGCTTCTGGAGAAACTCTTTCCGAATCCTAGGGGTTTTTCCATCCCATATAAAACTGGAAATAAGTTTGTCTAATCTGTTGAAAAAAGCTGTGGATAGGAAGGCATTGAAATAAATATAAGAATCTCGGGAGAACTGTCATTTTAACACAGTTCACCCTACCAGCCAGGGTTAGATGAAGAATCCTCCATTTTTGAAGATCGGATTTAAGTTTAATCAAAAGAGGAGTAAAATTATTTTCAAAAAGTCCTCTAAAGTTATGTGCAATATTGATGCCCAGATATTTAAACCCAGATCTTGCCAAGCGAAAGGGGAACGCAGAGTCAGGCATATGCCTGGCAAGTGTGTTAACAGGCATGCATTCACTTTTAGAGATATTCAATTTATAGCCTGAGAAAGCCCCAAAATTGTGCAAGATTTTGATAATATCATTGATGTATGATAAAGGATCTGAGATGTAAAGAAGCAAGTCATCAGCGTATAATGAGAGTTTATGTTCAACACCCCACCTATTTATACCATGAAAAGAAGGTGTGGATTTTAATACCAGAGAGAGTGGTTCAATTGCAACTGTAAACAAAAGGGGGCTTAATGGGCACCCGTGCCGAGTGCCTCTTGATAGAGAAAAAATTTTGGATCACAATTTATTAGTAACCACTGATGCAACTGGGGAAGTGTACAAAAGACGGGTCCACTCTATAAATCTGGGGCCGAATCCGAACTTATTCATGGCAAAAAAAAAGATCAAATGCCTTTTCAGCATCTAGCGAAACTACAATTTCAGGGGTGTCCTGGGATTGGGGATGTAAAGAACATTCAAAAGACGACGAACGTTAGAGAAGATGTGCCGACCTTTTATAAAACCAGTCTAATTAGTTGAAATGATACTGACCAAGGGAGACTCCAATCGGATAGCCAGTAATTTGGCTAAAATTTTGACGTCTGCATTTGGCAAAGAAATTGGTCGTTATGAGCTACATTGTGTTGGGTCTTTCTCGGGCTTCAGTAGAAGAGTAATCAGTGCTTCGGTGAGGGACTCTGGTAAAGATCCTTGAGACAAAGAATATTCAAACATATTGAGCAGGAGTGGAGATAATTTGGTAGAAAACGTCTTATAGAATTTGATCGGAAAGCCATCAGGCCCCGGGGCCTTGCTGCTTTGCAACGCTGATATGGCCGCAGATATTTCTTGGAGCTGAAGGGGATGATCTAAGTCTTTTTTATGTTCCGGTGAAATAGTGGGGACATTTATGATGTCAAAAAACTCTATTAATTTAGACTGATCCTTAGGGGTTTCTGATTTATAAAGGCTAGAATAAAAGTTCATAAACGTGTTATTAATTGTAAGGGGATCAATAGTTAAATCCCCGGCATCATTTGTAATTTGAGAAATATGTTGAGCTGATGATCTGGATTTAAGTTGATGGGCTAAAAGTCGACCGGCCTTATCACCGTGTTCATAGAAAAAACCTTGCGACCGGAGAATAAGCTGTTCTGCGTAACTTGATGAAATTAAATTATATTGGGTTTGAAGATCAATCCTTTCTTTTGAAGTTCTGGTGTAGGAGAAGTAGAGTATTGACTATCAATTTTGGATATCATCTCCATTAGCTGTTGCCTTTTCTTTTCCCTCTCTTTGTTAATAAAAGCAGTATATGATATAATGTCCCCCCTGAGCACTACTTTCAGCGTCTCCCAGAGGAGAGAGGGGGAGACTTGCTCCGTTGAGTTGAATTTTAAAAAATTGTCAATTGAAGAGGATACATGTTTGCAAAATGAGTCATCTGACAATAGTGAAGAATTGAATCGCCATATGTGGTTCGTAAAATTAGATGGAAAGGAGAGATCTAATGGCTGGTGGATTTAAGACAAAAAATAATAATTTGATTCATTCAATAAAATTATTATTTTTTGTCTTAAATCCACCAGCCATTTTCATATTATACCAACATTTGCAGCATCCTGAGCCTTTTCGGTAAGGTTACTAGGAAAACTCAGCCCAGAGTAATTTTATTCTCCCCAAAACAGGTTTTATTTTTAAAGAACTATACAAAAAAAATCGCAACTTCTTTTCCAACTTTCATTGTCTCCCGCAACTTCATTGCAACAAAAGACATCGCAACTTTTATCGCAATTTTTTACAAAAGCTCCCGCGAAATCAGGCATTTTGGGCCGCAACAATCTCAAAAAAGTCTGCGAAATCCTGGAGGGACTGAAAGAATTGTTGGATGCCACCCCCAACCTTTTTTGACATCAAAAGGGGGGCGGTTCAGATACTGTTAGGCACTTAGTTTAAAGTATAATGAAGCTCCAGGCAGCACATAGCATATGAGGTAGTGCTGCTGCAAGTTTCAACATCTTTGCTCTCTCCATACGAGAACAGTAGATCATGCTGGTGCGCAACAATTCTTCATTGACATCATCATCATTCTTGACTTTATACTGTAAAATAAAGCAAAATGAGGATTGTATCTTCAAAATAAATGGTGCCATTCAAGCAGTGATTAGTATGTTCAGCAAGGTTGTACTTGGAGACTGACATCAACACCATTGTGGCTTATTTCCTGCTTGTGCAACTTGGGACTTTTGAGCATGTACAGCATTTACAACATCATTGTGAAATGGCAGGGCACGGAGCAACAAGAGCTCCCAGTGTTAATTGGAGCCTTATTAAATGCCCATCATGCTCTGTACCCATGACAGATGTCTTTGGGTAGCTAGCATGGCTCTCCCTCAGTTTGAAGGTGCTGTACACCTCTGCTGTTCACTAGACACTCGACTTTAAACCAGTCTCGGAGTGGGGGAGCCTCGTAGCTCATTAAAGGGCTGCAACAAGACGGCTCTGAAGTCTATCCCAGCTCATTTGTGACAGTGTTTGACGACGGGGGTCCGTGACAGACTTTTAGGGAGCCAAGTGTGGAAGC
This sequence comes from Sander lucioperca, assembly GCF_008315115.2. Classification (NCBI taxonomy): domain Eukaryota; kingdom Metazoa; phylum Chordata; class Actinopteri; order Perciformes; family Percidae; genus Sander; species Sander lucioperca. The sequence continues at coordinate 19,470,841 of NC_050184.1, read as the reverse complement.
GTTTGGTGGTGGTACAGTGCAGGGGGGGAGGGAGTCGAGGAAGATGAGTGGGAGAACAGGGGTGGAGAGCACACTGCCAGTTCAGTAGTGGAGATAGCAACCTGGCATCAAACACCATGGCACATCAAACGGAAACGCATGCCTCCCTCCCTGCGTCTCGCACTTTATCTCCCCACCTCTTTCTCTTCCCTCTGTTACCAAGGAGAGGGGCTGATGTCGCCCACTCCTGCTCCGGGAGTGGGGGTGATGCAAAAAGCTCTCCAGTCTACCCTCTCTCCCACTCGTGATGGGCTTGGCACAAGAAGAAAGAGAAGTGAGAGCCGTGTAGGGAGAGAGAAGGGTAAACCCTCCATGTTAGAGATTTACATTGCGACATTAAAAGCCAGATTTTCTGGGGGGCCTTGCCAGCATGGTAATGGGAGGGGGAGAGAGGCTTTAGTATTTTCTTTCTATGCCAGCTCCCTGGCTCAAAATGGCAGCCTTAGCCAGTACTTTTCTTTTTCTGTAGCCTTGGTCCTTGGTGGTTGCTTTTAGGGACTTGAATGTGGTGGCTAGGACCCTAATGAACCTGTTGCTTATCCTACTGTAGCACTGAAGGTGCTGTATTTTGGGAAACTAAGTCATTAATTATTCTTTCTTTATTCTTTCTTCCCTTAATTTCTTTCATTTCCAATAACTACAACAGCTTAGTCACACTAGAAGTACTAAAACATCCCGTAACTAACGACACTAACATTTTAGATGGTTACAGTTATTTCTTAGATTGCTAATAGCTGTTCAAGTCTCTTAGAAATCATTTCTTAGTTTGATATTGGTACAAAATGCAAGTATTTGTTTTTCAAATACAAGCAGTTCAAATGTTGTCTAGATATCCTGCTGCTTTCTTTGCCTCACTCTTGTTCTGTTTCTCCCACTTCACTCCCTCCTCTCCTCTGTCCCTTCCTCGTTCGCTCCTCTTCATTCTGCATCTGGTAATGCTTTCAAGTCATTCAAGCCTGGAGAAAAAAAAGGCAACATTTACGTCGGTTGAACACACTGTTTGTTTTGGTCAACTCCCAAACCCTCTCCTCTCTCTTTTGTGTGTCCGTCTTTGTGGTTTTTTTCCTTTCTGCCTCTCTGTTCTCTCAGAGAAACTCCAAAACAGAAAAACACCATTTTCTGAATCTAATTTTTGTATTGGTGGTTGACCTACTCCTACGGCGAGAGTACTTCACATGAGATCAGATGGTGGAAAAACTATTGGCTTCATCAGTATTCTAGTCTGCAAACTGAAAGAGAGACACTGTAGCATTTCATTCACTTGTCCTTGCGCTCTATGTGGGTGGGATCCGCAACCTGTTCGACACCGACAAGCGGCCCCTAAAGTGAGACCCCCACCCACCTGGTACACCAGGGGGAAGGTCGGTGAACACACCTTTTGTTTAAACTTCAAAGCCTCCTGCCCAGTGTCTGAAGGGAGAAAGCCTCTCAGCCTTTCCCAGCTAGAGGCCCCTTTTTTGGGCTTCAGTTCCTCGCAATCAAAACACACACACACACACACACACACACACACACACACATATACATATATACAGATGAGTAAACAGCCAGCAGGAGAAGCAGCAAGCGGTGTTGCTAAGGGAGTACATGTATTTTTTTTTTCCAGCCATTTGAGTTAGTTATGGGGTTCCGCTCCATTTACCTGTGATTATGCCTTTGCTAATGGAAGCAGCATACTCAGGAAACAAAGAAGCAGTTCGAGTTCTTTCTGTCCCACTTGACATCATGTACTTAGGGGATGCCATTTTACAGGATTTTAAGGATTTGTCCTGGCAGAACTAACAAAGAAACATTACCCATCAGGTGGTTTCCATGTTGTAGACATTTTGCAGAACAGTGGAAGCCAAAGAAAAGAGCGAGTTTTTGTTATTAAATGTATGTTTCAAAAGCAATGTGTCCCAGTCACTTTGACCTACTCTTTGAACAGATTTGATGATGGTTGTTGAGTGAATTGATAGTCTTGACCTATCACTGGTCACTGGTCTAAAATCATCTGGCCGAAGGACTATAGTTGAAAATTAGCCGGCTGGCTAACACTGGCACATTTACAGAAATGTTGATTAATGTGTGTTGTCCTTTATAAATAAATAAATACAAATAAAAATAAATTTAACCTGAACACTACCTGTGTAAAAATCATGCAACTTACTGATTTCTGAGATAAACTGTTAAAAGATAATGGACGTAGCTTCCGGCCCTGAAAAGCGAAGCCAACGCTGAAGTTCCTTAAAGGCACACTATGCAAGATTTGTACCTGAATATAACAGTTTCAAAGTCATTTCGGTGGTAAACAAACTCATAGTAGGGCGACTCACCCCGATAGCAAAGCAGGGGAGGGGCGCCTCTGAGAAAACCAACAATGCAGGTTTGGGAGGTGGCGCCACGCTAAATCTCGCGAGAATCACAAATTGCTTTACTACTGTCGGTTCTGCAAACATCCGCTACACCCGCCAGAACCTTTTGGACATCAGTGACCAGCACCAGATATCTATTTTGAGTGTCTTTCATTATACGCACAACATCCCCAGACGACATAGTGAGACCGCCGGGCACTTCGTGGATCGTTGTCGGGTCTAGGAGGCGGCGCAGACAGAGGAGGGATAGGAATAGCGTTTGTTGCTAAAGCTAGCATAGCACACAAGCCACCTCTACCGAGCCTGTATCTCTACAATGCCAGATCCCTGATGCATAAAACGGACGACTTGGAATTACAACTCGCTGGAAATCGCTATGTTCGTGACTGCTATGTTTTGATTATCACTGAAACCTGGCTTCACCCGGGGATACCCGATGCTAGCATGCAGCTAGCAGGCCGCACTCTGCTCCGCTGGGGCCGGACTGAGGACTGTAAGAGCAGAGGAGTGGGGCTCTGTATGTACGTGCATGAGAACTGGTGTAATAACGGGACAATTATAGATAAACACTGTTCCCCTGACCTCGAGTACATGTCTGTAAGATGCCGGCCTTTTTTTCTACCGAGAGAGCTAACAGTAGTGATCGTTACGGCTGTGTATATTCCACCCGACGCCAATGTAAACACAGCGCTCTCTCTCCTGCTGGACACCATAAACGTAAAGCAGCGGGCCCAACGCGATGGTGTTCACATGATCGCAGGAGAATTTAAATTTATCAACATGTCAAGTAAACTTGCTTGCGTTCTATGTTGTATGTTGTTGCGCTTGCTTGTTGTATGTCAGTTTTTACAACCACCTGCCTTCGATTTAATTCAGGGGTCTGCGACCGACACAAGACGATACCATAAGCCCATTTAACACAGTCAGTTACAATTATATATATTTACAAAAGGCAACTAAAATATGATTTGATAATTTCATTACTAAGCTCTTTCAGACATTTAAATGAAAAAAAAAATAACTACTCTTTTAATAAATAAATAAAAATATAAAGTGGGAATTTCAAAATAAAGGCGCATCTTAAAGATGTCGATATGAATCGATACTTTCATTTTGTACCGATAATATTGGATCGTTGAGGATTGAATGGATATATTGATCCAGATCAATTTATGGTTACACCCCTACTAACCAGTTCAAAAACATGGAGAATAGGAGTAAGGAGACTGTCAGTGCTGTGAAACTGCCTTTTGTTCAGAACCTGATCCAGGTTTGCTATGGATGATCTTCTGCTCCGAGTTTGTGATAAATCAACTCCTCTCATCCTTATTTCTGTCCCCCTCTCCTTAGGGACGTCATCAAGAGAATAGACCAGTCAGAGTTCGAGGGATTTGAATACATCAACCCCCTGCTGCTATCCACTGAGGAGTCTGTATGAAGGGGAGACCAGCTTCCTCCTTTCGCCCACCTACTGTCTGTCCAAGCTGCCGTCTCAGCCAAAAAAACACTCGCAGGCCAACTCTGAAAGGCGAGGAGGGGGAAGAGTAAAGGGAGGACCAACTCACCCTCTGGACCTTTTTCAACACGGCAAAGCAAACTGGAGAACGGGAACGTTTCCTGCCTGGACCATTCAGATAGTTATGTTGGAATACCAAACTCTTCTTTTCTTGGCATCTACAAGGAAAACAAAGACACTGGACTTCAATAACATTCCCTGACGTTATGTTGCCTTCCCCTTTTCTTTTTCCCCCTCCTTCGGCTTCATTCCTGTCCATCCTCGTGTCAAAGCACGGCTGGCTTTGTGATTTGAACAGAGAGCGGTTTCATTCTGTGCCTGCCATCACGAACGCATTTCAACCCGTCTCACATCCCTGGATAAATATGACAGTTCTGCTGAAGAACTTGAAATTTTAGATGCACTTTTTTTTTTTGTTAATTTTTTTTCTATATTTGGCGAGGAGGGGGGGGGCAAGCCTCACACAAAACAAGAATGTACAATGAGAAAGAAAACATAAGTTATTATTGTGTATTATAGTGTAGGTAGTGAATCCATAATTGAGGATGCCTTTTCATTGATGCAAGTGGCACATTTTCATCGCAACCACAAACGTTTCTTTTTATCTTTTAGGATTTTCACGAACAACGAGGGTGGGGGGGTGGGGGACGCTTACTGGGAGACGACTTTTTATTTAAGAAGTGCCTCAAAGATCGTATTAATTACCATGTCTCTGATTGCACCTATCTTTTATCGAAACATTTCTTCACCCATCCCTGGCTTCAGTCGTAAAGACCAACTGAATCCACGGCTAGACTCTTAACAGCGTTGGTCCAGACCGTTCACATTTTTTGTGGACCCAATATTTTTGGAGCACGGTAGCCTGCCTCAGTCCTGACACTTGACTGAATCTTTTTATTTTTAATGAATCAATTCAAATAATCAGTGTACAACAGATCATTTATGACTTGTCTGTAGATTCACAGGAGAAGCTTCCAAGCCAACATCTGATAACTGGTGGCAGGTAGAGACTAAATGACCCCAATGATCATTTAGAAATGTCACCGATGGGTGTCGTGCAGCAGGCAGCATCCATACAGTCCTGAGTAGGGTTGGGCATTGTTTAGATTTTAACCATTCTTATTCCAAGTCCGACTTTTCCTTTCGATTCCGGTTCTTATCGATTCCGATTCTTTAAGGGGTGGAGTTGAAAAGGGTCACATGCTTATTTCACAGATGAGAGGAAAGTTTTATCCTTAGAGCGCCGCTTACTGTGCTTCATGGCTGCAACGCAACAAGTGCCTGGAAGTACGGTGGCCGCTAAGGAAACCAAAACTTACGCATGTAAAATTTGGAATCGATGATCGGATTTGAAACCAAATTTCCCAAACGATTCCAAAACAAAATTACAATTCTATTGGCACTGGTTCTCGATGCCCAATCCTAGTCCTGTATATGTGTATAAAAGGTGCATACAGGCCACAGTATACTCGCTGCCAATTCCAGTCTGGCAGCTGTAGAAACACATTATATCAGGACTCGAGCTGAAACACAAAGCTGTGCATTGGCTTCAGCCTCCGCCGTGTGTACAGGCTTGCTGGCCAAGCTCAGATTCTTCTACACCAGCTGCCACTGCGTGACCATCTGCAGCCGGGCGAAAATATCATGTGACCGGTTGCTTGTGCTTTCTTGTGGAAATGTGTCTCCATTTCCATTTTTAGGCCCATCGCGTGTTTCCATCTCCGCACTACGGCTGGCTTAACACGGTGCAACTACAGCTCAGTGCAACTTCAATTCTTCCATTGTTTCTTTGCTTGTATACGTCCAATGACATGACTAAACTCTCTCTGCAGTCAAAAATCATGCTAAAATGATAATCAAATGTATTGGTAATATTTAGGGCAGTCAAAACTAACATGTTAATTAAGAGTTAACCCAAATTCTTTTTAACGGCACAATTTTTTTTCGTCCGATTAACGCACGCTCGTTCTGTGATTCCGCTCCATTGTTTGGGAAACCAGGAAGCTGCAGCAGTAACGTTGTGGACAGTGTGCCATCATGGCGACTTTCTCGCTACATTTAGCAACTTTTCAGATCCTCTTAGCAACTTATGTATATTGTAATTCATCCCCATCAGAGACAAGATCCATAAACGGGACTGGATGGCTAGCAGAAACAAACCTCCTTGAGCAGAAATGGATAAATAAAAGAGTCTTTTAAATTTCAAATTGGGTTTCAAAGCCCTTCCAGATGGTTCTCTCCACAAGACTGAAGTTATTTGCATGTACTGTTGATTTGAACTGAGTTACCACCGGAGTACGTCCAATCTCAGATATTACTATTAAAAACTGGAAAAAAGAACAGATAAAAAATGTGCCATTAATCGCGAGTAAACTATGGACAATCATGCGATTAATCCCGATTAAAATATGTAATTGACTGACGGCCCAATATAATACTGAATATAATATTGGTATTTCTAAAAAGGAATAAAAGCAGGTGTTTAGAGATCCATCAGAAATGCTCTGGGCCGGTGCACTTGTTCCAACGACAGGAGCACAGAGAGACAATGTAAACTAATTTGCACTGGTGGCTGTAGTGTACAGACAGACTGCATTTTGTTAGCAGTGGTGTTGAATAATAAAAATAGTGTCAAGAAACCAAAAGATAGAAAATATAAAACTCGTTATTTTGTCTCTAAAGCACAGGTCGTGATGCAGTCAAGTCATTTCAGTCGTACGTTTCCTTTCATTCTCTCATCACACATACTGTTCACTCATACAACGTTTCTCTACTTATTTTAATGCTTCTACTTCAAACATTTGTTTCTTGGTATTTTCTTCACTTCAAATTGAAGTAGGCATTCCACATAGTCCTCAAACAATATAAGTGAGTTAACCGACAGACGTCAACTACAATTTGTGATGGCATTTCTCATCATTTTAAAGACTTAACTTAATCTACCAATTGTTTTTGAGTTATTTATCGATTATGATAACAACCCTAGTTGTCACCTCCCAGACACGTTTCATCCTGAACCATAAATGTGACCCATTCGACTAAATACTTACTCTAACTTGAGTCAAGTGGTCAGTTTTTACAATAGTTGTGTCAGGTTACCACGCTGGAGGCTAATCAAAACCCCAACCGAGAGTTTAACTGTTGACTCGGACACGGGCCTGGGTTTTAAAAACAGCTTTCACGCTGCACCACATGTATTGAACAAACCAGGCAAATGGAAAAACTCCAGGAAAAACTGCAATAACAATCCCTGCCAATTTCTACTCTCCACATCTGCCTGGCTGCACGACTTAATTTCATACCGGTCCACCTCCGGACCTATTGTACAGTCTAGGGATGCCAATTTTGATTTTTTTTTTCTTTTTCTGACCAATAGCCGACTCGCGTTAACCGATCATTAGTCTATATCCACGACGTTCCACTTTCGGGATTGCTCTGTTGCCGCCGGACATTCTGTTGGATGTCACTCTTTTCGGCAGGATGCCCGTCACCTTCCTCTTTCTTTGTGTTGGAAATTTAAACTCCGGTGGATTTCTGAGGACTACGGTTAACTGCTCCTCAGATCTCTGCAGGGTAAATCCAGACAGCTAGCTAGACTATCTGTCCAATCTGAGTTTTCTGTTGCACGCCTGAAACTACTTTTGAACGTACACACGTTCCACCGAAACAAGTTCCTTCCCGAGGCTATTTTGCAGCGGCACCGTGGCTCCGTCCGGCGCTTAGCGCCGCCCAAGACGATTGTGATTGGTTTAAAGAAATGCCAATAAACCAGAGCACGTTTTTCTCCCATCCCGGAATGCTGTGTGGACTAGACAGACCCTCCTCCGCAGCACTGTGGAGGAAGGTCTGGCAAAGCGAGACTAACCAATCATTAACCGTTAACCGACAAGCAGTCAACAGAGTCCCAGTTCACCCAGCCGGAGGCTCCGACACACACTCGCCACACTAGTGGCATGTGTCACGTAGCTGTCCGCTGGGAGCGCCATCCAGCAGAGAGCCACGGACTTAAGTTATGTGAAATAGATTGTATAGCCTATTTTTCTTTTACAATGCAAAAGAAAAAGTTTTTAACAGGCTAACGTGTTTATTTTTGTTTTAATATCGTGTTTAACTGGTGAATGAATGAATTAATGAATTGTTTATTTTCGTGTCTGGCGGCTTACACGGCCCATCCTTTATAGGATTATTCAGACACATTTTAAATAAACGCTTTCCTAGTGCTGACACAAAACAAAATATGTACATAAAGGGTACAAGTAGGGTACTAACAGTAAGTTAACATTTCAACAAAAAAAAACCTTTCAGTGATACTGATAGTATTAATCTGTCAACGGTTAAACGGGTTAATCAGTAACATCCCTACAGTCCAAAATGTATGACCATGTGGACTGTACGTGCCAAGAAAGACAGCAGCGTAGTAGAAACAGAACCACATGTGGATCTGCTGAGCGTCTTTGGACCGGTCTGCCTCCTTACAGCTGGAACACACCACGCACGCAAGTGTCGCGTAGCGTAGATACGTGCCTGATCTCTATATATCCGATAGGAAGAGACAGGATGAGTGGGGAAAACTGTAGTAATTGTAGCCTCTCTGTGTGTGTGTGTGTGTGTGTGTGTGTGTGTGTGTGTGTGTGTGTGTGTGTGTGTGTGTGTGTGTGTGTGTGTGTGTGTGTGTGTGTGTGTGTGTGTGTGTCTCTCTGTCCATCCGTCCGTCCGTCCGTCCCTCTGTGTGCCTGAACGCGTGTCTTGTTGTGAGAAGTTATTTTGAAATGTGTTTATTTTGGTAAAGTATCCGGCTGCCCTGTGGTCTTCCTGTATGTGATTATCTGCCTGGGCATACGCTCACGTATCGCGCAATAAATAGAGGAGACGCCAGAACTATCACTGCAGCGCGCGGGCCTACGCGGACGCTACGTGGACGCTACGTGTACGCTACGTGCCCGGTGGCGATACTACAAATCCCACTATGGCCAGGCCAAGACCCGCCCTTCAATAGCATTTATTGGCCAGGCGTCCATGCTTACGCAAGGTAACGTAACCCCATTTGTACAGGTCCTATCTCCTGACCAATCGGCTATCCTAACCTTAACCACTCGAGGTCAAATGCCTAACCCCAACCTATCGAGCTGCTTCGTAGGGCGGGTCTTGGCATGGCCATAGTGGGATTCGTAATTTCGCCGCCCGGTGTAGCCGGACAGATTGGATAACATGTGCGCCGAAATAAATAGCTGCGCTACGCGGCGTTTACACGTGCGGTGTGTTCCAGCTGTTAGTGTCAGCTACAGGGCTGGTTAACAAAGCTCCGAGCTTTCTGAGTACCGACTGAAATGTATCCATAACTTTGACTATTGAAAAGTGTCAAATATCAAAAGTTGGCATCAAATGCTCAATTCTCAGTCTTGTTTGTTCGAATGATTTCGTCACACACATCTTGATCTAAATCAGGAAACGTTTCTAACTTCAGACTATTTTATTCAGACCTTTTTTTTTTTTTTTACAAAGTTTTTTATTATTTATCATTGATGCATTGAGCACTTTTGTAAAATGAAAAGAAGAGTTAAAGCATTGTTTCTACTCCCCAAACTAAAGTATTGACAAGAAGTACTGTTTTGGTATTTGTACTGAATGTTGAGTTTTCGTGTTTGCATTCATTTCTGACTATCTCAATCTCAGTTAATACTCGTCCCGATCAAGAGGTGCTCTGGATGGGTTTGTAACCTGCAGCTGACAGCACAACAGTTGCCTGGTGTAAAGCCAAGCCGATACATGTCGGTCAGCTCTCTAACATCAAATCCTAATTCTCATTCCCACCCAGCTGCCTGTGCAGAGTTTGCACAAGCCAGGATATTTTTTTTTTTTTTTGTATACAGTGAGGTTTTAGGCCGTTTTAAGTTCAGGCAAGTTGAACTTCATGCAATACCACCTTTATACACAGCAGGCAAACATATTTGTAACCAAATTCAGGAGCCGTGATCTGTTAAAAGGCTGGGATCTAATCAAACACACGCACTACACATCTGAATATCAACTACAAAGCACAGATTAAAGTAAGGCTGGGCGATATGGCGAAAGTCAAATTTTACAATATTTTTGACCAAATACATCGATATCGCTGCGATATTGTAGTGTTGACTATTGGTGCTTTCACAAAACATTTACACAATGAGATGTTTGATAAATAATCATCAATACCTTGGATATAATGACTAAGTATAATGCAGCCTTTAAAACCAGGAAAAGACAACACTTGTGTCATATTAAGATTATATGATATTACAGTATCCAAAATTTAGGACGATATCCAGCCTCATATATCGATATAATATCAATATATTGCCCAGCCCTGGAGTAAAGTCACAGACAGAAAGAACCATAGATATAAAACAATTTAAGTTTTATATCTATGGTAAGACCTCGCCTCTGAAGTGAGCTTGGTGTTCATCTCTACGTCGGTGCGCTTCCGAGGAGAAAGAAGAGCTCTCGATTGGCTGAGGTTTAGCTGATGAAATCTGAGCCGTGCTAATTTGATAAGCACATAATAGGATTAATTAGCTGATCCTGAGTCAAATGGTCTCAATGAGCTGCAGGGCCTTTTTACAGGCAGGGGAGAAACCGATAGAGAGATAGTGAAACCACAGTCACTGATTAGTCCGCCACGACGCGCACGCACACACACAGACAGACAGACAGACAGACACACACACACACTTCAAGAAGCTAGAAATCACGTCAACATTGGAGGAAGCTTCCTCTTCCAACCCCCCCCGAACTCCATGCCATTTGCTGAGTTTTTATTAACGCCATGTTCCGTTGATCTATTTGCCCACCAGGTGATACACGAGGGGCATTGTTGTTTTTCTCGAGGGACCAACGGATGAACTGAAGAGTCCATGAAACCACTTTACAGAACAGCAAACCAAAAGAAAGAGAATCTTTATCTGAACATAAATGAACTCGATCCATGATTTTGGTTCTAAAATACTGCTGGTTGGATATGCTTCATTTTGCTTCACCGCATCTTTGTAAATATGTGTAATTATTAAAAATGATACTGGTTTTCCGTGAACTGGGTGCTTCCTTTTTTGCAGATGACGGCAGAAAAATCTTTGCAGATGCTACAGTTTTGCTTGCATGTGTGCGTGTGTGTGTGTGTCGCCTGGGAGTTAGCCTCACACATCCTCACAGCCCCTGATCACCTCATACGTTCATACTGGGAGACTAGTAAGTGCATTAACCAATATTCATATTCTACCACCATTTCCTGTGTTTATTTGAAACGGACTCAGAGATAATAAACTTGAACTGTTTACTAGAAATGCATCTTAAAACAGTGTGCAGTGGAGTCTTTACTCCGTGCACGTATGAAGACTGCAGAGTGCAGATACATTAGCGGTCCCTTGTGCAAAATACCTCTGCTGTACGGATCTCGCAGCATTTGGAGGAAGTCAATTAGACAGAAAATGTATCATTTTAAATACGACAGAAACTACGCACTATAACTTTAACACGATGTATCTTGTTTTATTAATCATCTTAACACAAATGTTTAAAAAAAAAAAAAAAAAAAAAAATGTGTGGTTTTAGAGGGAGTTACTCTCTGGAACTATTACTTGAACAACAGTGTAATCCATCCACCCAGTACTGCAGCTGTGTAGTGTCTCTGGCTATAGTGCAGCCAGATGTGGTCTGTGAGAACAGCTGTTGCTTTTGGTCTCCGTACAGATACTATCAAATGTGACAACCCCACTGCGACAACACTTCAGGAAGCTGCCCGCAGTCGCTGCAACCAGCTGCTCTTCACAGAGAAATAGTTCCAGCACAGAACTCCCCCAAACCCACAGATCACACTCGGAATACAACATGATCATCATGACATCATTTTAGCTTGAAATCAATCATTCATTTCAACAGAAATGTAGGGCTGGGCAACATATGGATATTATATCGACATCGATATACGAGGCTAGATATCGTCTTCAATTTTGGATCTCTAAATATCGTGATATGACACAAGTGTTGTCTTTTCCTGGTTTTAAATGTCAGCTTCTAAACTTACCAGACTGTTCTAGCCGTTTTATTATTTTGCCTTTACCCACTTAGTCATTGTATCCACATTATTGGTGATTATTTGTCACAACTCCCATTGTGTTAATATTTAGTCAACCCGACAATGTCGACATCGATGTATTTGGTCAAAAATATTGTGATATTAGATTTTTTTTCCATATCGCCCAGCTCTACAGAAACGTAAAGTGATAACACAGTGGCCTGATATATTTCTGTGAAAGCAGCTTTGTTAAAAGGAGGATGTGGCCCGGTTCCATTTCTCTGTCTCTGATGAGGCCAGGCTGGATTGTCATTTCAGTTTGCGGGTCGTCTCGACCAGCTGGAAACAAAAGCATCAGAGGCCCGGTGCACACGCTCAAGTGGAGCCAAATTATGGATCGAGTGTCTAAAGAGGATAACCTGACATATGACAGCAGGGAGTCATCACACTCATTGTGACCAGAGCTTCCAAAGTGCACCTGCTGTCAAATTATAAAAAAAAAAAAAAAAAAAAAAAAGTAACCCTCTTTCATAACGTAGAAAAGTGCTTCCAAGCTTACAGGGTTTTTTTTCTCCAAAGAGGTTATCATCCTGGTTCTCTCCCCTTGATGTATGACCCAGAGTAGTCTATATCGACGATATGTTCCTCATTTTCGGCCGGATGTCCATCACCTTCCTCTTTCTTTGTGTTGGCGTTTATGAGGACTATGGTTAACTGCTCCTCAGATCTCTGCAGGGTAAATCCAGACAGCTAGCTAGACTATCTGTCCAATCTGAGTTTTCTGTTGCACGACTAAGGCTACATTTACATTGTTACGTTTTGTTTTTTGAGTGAGAGTTCTGAGCCAAAAGTGAACTCTGTGTAAGTGTAATTAGCTCCAGTAGAAGAACTTATATCCGTTTAAACTAACACGCCCAAACCGCATGTCTCATCAACATTCTCGTATACTGGGCCAAGCGTGCCGGGGTAAACAGGAGGCAGCATGTATACTCAGCCCGTTGCTGGTAGTTGCCATGGTAACGTTAGTAGTTTAGTCCCAGAGAACGAGACGTCATGACAGATAAGATTCAATCAGGCGGCGCAACGTTGGCGTCCGTGTCGGTGTCTCCAAAGGTCTCCGTTTGCAGCCGTTGAGACTACAACACAACCCCGCAGACTCCAAAACCAAAACAGGGTCAGAGGTGTAAACCAAACCAAAATGTAGCAAATGTAAATGTAGCCTAAAACAACCTTGAACGTGCACACGTTTCTCCAAAACAAGTTCCTTCCTGAGGCTATTTTGCAGAGGCACCTCCGCAGCACTATGGAGGAAGGTCTGGCAATGCGAGACTACACCCAGCGTGTCCAGGAGCCTCTCTGTCAGTGCACAGCCCGGGTAAGCTGTCAGTGAATGGTGAGTGTTCTGCCTGCGAGCTGCTCTCTGGGTGTTTCCTTCATACGATACAATCCTGGAGTGTGTGTGTGTGTGTGTGTGTGTGGCTGCTTCACCTGGACAGCAGCCAGCCAGTATCCCGTCGGCCTCACCAGGTCATGTCCACGTTCACCTCAGACAGACACTGGGCCAGGTGGCCGTCACAGTCCATCTGGGTGAACCTGGAGAGACGGGAACAAGGAGATATACTGTCGGTACAGACAGAGAACACACTCTGTGTGTGTGTGTGTGTGTGTGTGTGTGTGTGTGTGTGTGTGTGTGTGTGTGTGTGTGTGTGTGTTTCGCACAGGGTAAAAACAAATTCAATATTCAATATTATATTCTCTATATGTAATAGACACAACCGTGCTTTATAATAATTAATAAGAAAAACTATTTTGGCGTATGCATTGGGCAGGCACCATCTTGGAACTGAATATGGAAATGAGTAGCACGTTTCATCTGATGCTGCTGAAGTACCTGCGTGTCTCTACGACGTGTAACGTTAGACAGCCAATCAGCAGCATTATTAGCGCTTGGTAGAAGTATGCTGCATGCTTATTGGCTCACTGACGCTGGTGAGATCTAGTGACGAGGCATTTTTCGATACTCGATAGTAAGGAGGAAATTCGGTCGGCGCCTAAAAAGTACCTAATTGGGTACCCGGCCCTAATCATGATGACATTACCTTTCAAATTAGGGCTGCAAAATATATCGTTTTTTTATCAACAGGCGCAATAACAACATAGCGAAAGGCTGTGACTAGAGATGGCCCGAAACCATTTTTAGCTTCCCGATACCGATTCTGATACCTGAACTTGCGTATCGGCCGATACCGAGTACTGATCCAATACCAGTGTGTCATATATTGTTAAATATGTTTTAACAAGTATACTACTATCCCTGTATGGATGTGATATTATTTCTATATATCTTTGTTGTCAGTCTGGCTCAGGTTAAACTTTTTGTGAAACATGAACAATGAACGCCCCAGAACTTTCTTTTATTCTGCAGTTTGACAGTCAGTTATAATGGAAAAAGAACATAAATAAACTACTTTAACGTAAATTCTCTTTAGGGCTTTATTACGTGGTATCGGATCGGTGCATAAACTCCAGTACTTCCCGATACCGATACCAGCGTTTTAGGCGGTATCGGAGCCGATACATCTCTAGCAGCGGCATATCGCAAATCGCTCTTTTTTTCAGATTTTTGGTGTTAATGAAAGAAAATATCAGTAGAAAACTGCACTGAAATGTAACTATCGTTCTTTATTCAGTGGCAATTCAATGCTCAATTTGTTCAATAAAAGAATGTTGTTATGTTCCTCATATGGTGCAGCCATATTTCAAATGATATATAATACGCATAGGTTTAAACAAATCAATTAAAACCTAAATCTCTTACCCAACAGGGAAGTCCAGCAGGCACATGGGGCAGCTTTGAAGCCTGGCCCCTCCTGCTGCTCCTCCATCTCCTCCGACGCTACTCTGCCCCTCCTCTTTCTCTTCCTCTTCATCCTCCCCCTCCCTCTGCCCCTCCTCTTCCTCTCTATCCTCCCCCTTCCTCTGCAGAGGAACTCTGCTGTCAGACACTTTCGCCCGGTCCGTGAGAAGCTGTCTGTCGACCGGTCCGGTCTGTCGTCCTCTCCCCCCCTCGCCCCCCCCCGCCCTCGAGGGTCCAGCTGCCGGCCCCTCCCGGCCGTGGAGGGACGGCCGCGGTCCTTGGCCGCTGCGAGAGGACAGCTGTCTGTCCGCCGGGCCCGGGACGGGTTCCGTCTGCACCGAGAGCTCCCGCGGGGAGGGGCTGGGACCGGACCAAGTCCTCGGAGAAGGTGGAGAGGGTTCGGGGAAGGGAGCGACGTCTTCGCTGAGGTCACACCACCGCTGTTCACCGGACTTCAGTGCTGTGGGTCTCTGCAGCGAGGCGGGGGGGAGGAGGGGGGAAACAGATGCAAGACTCAACGCCAGCAGCATCGGAATTGAAAGGAAAAGGTCTTACATTTTAGGACAGATGGTTAGAGTTGCAGTATGTTGTGGAGAGTGGGCTGGTTGTTAGCACTACATTCATGAGCTCTGTAGTCACAAAGTCACATCCATAACCGGACGTTAATATTGTGAGAACAATAATGCCAGTTTCTTATTTTTTTTTCGCAGCCCACTCACTCTGTGTGTTGATGTGAGTCTCTCCTAATGTGAGTCTTGTCATGAGTTTCATCATATTCACTACAGGAAATGTGTATAATGTGGTACACTCAACAGTAACATACCGCTGTAGATGGATGTGGAAGATCAGGAACCAGGTCCCGGTGCTGATTCTCCAGACACGGTAGAGCACACAGCGCCCAGAGACTCTCCACAGCCGGCAGCTGCTCGCTGGTCCACCACACTGACCTGCAAACCAGATACGACACACGACTCAGCAGGGGACGGGCTGCGGTCTTACCCCGGTCACGTGAAGAACACGTATACATGAGCGGGGAAGAATGACTGGAGTAACTCTACCTCCGGTACAGTAGGTGGCGCTCTGCCAACGCACGACTGGCTTTTTCTTCCGGTTGACCTATGTCTCGCATTGCCGGACCTTCCTCCACAGCGCTGCGGAGGAGGGTCTGGCTAGTCCACACAGCATTCTGGGATGGGAGAAAAACGTGCTCTGGTTTACTGGCATTTCTTTAAACCAATCACAATTATCTTGGGGTGGGGCACTAAGCGCCGGACGGAGCCACGGTTTTGGTGGAACGTGTGTATGTTCTAGAGGTGTAAGAAAAAATCTATACACTTGAGTATCACGATATTTTATTTTGCACTACTGTATCGATTTTCAAAAAGGCAATATTGATCATTTTTTTAAAATAAAAAAATATTCATGTACAGTGATTCATGTTTATGTTGTGTTTAATCCCCCTACTGCTAGATGGCTACGTTGAGACTCACCACTAGTGTCCTTGCCTAACAGTGCCTAGCAGTGCCTGACTTTTTGCTAGAAGCTAACAATGTAGCTATGGCTGAACTTTGGCCTACTTTAGCATATACAAATTAGCTCACTAAGAACCTGTGAACCACAATCCCAAACTGGCAGTTTGATTCTCTGTGTACTGAATTGTTTCCCTAAAGTAAACTTCTTTGACTTTTATGCACATCATGTCTTTTTTTAAATATTAGTTTTTCTAAAAATTATACTTTAAAAAAATCCCAATATATTGCCTTACACACAGTTTCGCGAAATATATTGCAATATATTGAATCGTGACCCACGTATCGTGATACGTATCGTATCGCCAGATTCTTGCCAATACACAGCCCTAGTACGTTCAAATGTTGTTTTAGTCTTGCAACAGAAAACTCAGATTAGACAGATAGTCTAGCTAGCTGTCTGGATTTACCCTGCAGAGATCTGAGGAGCAGTTAACCATAGTCCTCAGAAATCCACCGGAGTTTAGAACGCCAACACAAAGAAAGAGGAAGGTAACGGACATCCGGCCAAAATGAGGGGACATCCAGTGGAATTTCCGGCGGCACCAGAGAAATCCTGGAAATAAAAAATTGAAATTAAAAAGACAGTCGCGTTCTCGTATACAGGCGGCCGCCGTCTTGGGAGCTACTGTCTTTATAAACTATCTTTTTAATAAACTGTCTGTACACTTATAAAGTTCTCAATTCTTCGGTTAACATTTAGGGACCCTCATTATGCTACCGTTGAAGTTTGGTGATATTTTGAGCCTTTTAAGTGGTATAAATAGTGATTTGTTTTTACTTTCCCTGTGCCCCGAATACTAGCGTTGTAAGCTAATCAGCTGTCCGTGTTAGCTTGTTTCAAGCTACAAACACATTGGATTAGGGCTGCAGCTATCGATTATTTTAGTAATCAAGTATTCTACCGATTATTCCATTGATTAATCCAGTAATGGGATAAGAAATACTTAGTAAACAGCCATAGTAAATATTTATTATTGCTGTGTACTAAAAAAAAAGGAAACATGTCTTTTGTATATATACAAAAGACAGGTTTTTTTGAAAAACCAACATTTTTTATTGCCAAATTCCAAGTACATTTTTGGTGGCCCAAATGTTAATTTTTTAGCTACCTTGTGTCGGGTTCGCTCCGTGGAATGGATGAGTACACTGGATGTTTTCTACTGAGACGATGTAGCAGCATGTTTGCAGCTTAAATGATCCCAAACTTTATGTCGTTTTCTCTCGCCTGTCTCTTCTCTTAGACCCTCGCTATTTTCATCTTCGTTCATTTGTAATCTGGGCCGTCAGTCTCGTGCATACAGTATATAAACGTCTTGTGTCCGCAGAAGCGTCAACCTGTTGTGTGCGCTAGTAATAATCCTCCGTGCGGAAACACAGCGAGTCGTACAACCTTAATGACATTGATTTAACGAAGCTTCGAGGCAAAGAATTTTGCTTCGAGGATTTTTTGTAATCGAATTATTCGAGGAATCGTTTCAGCCCTACATTGGATTAGCATGAAAACATGTCCCAGAGAGCGATCGAGTGGGTACACATCTGTTATTAACCCCTAGGTTCATTTTGCGCCGGAATTGTCCTTTAAGGTGTATACATGCAGGAAAACCGCGGTTACTGAAGGATCTCTAGGTCTGTTAACCGGGTTATGGCAACTCTGATTTTAACAAGGGTTAGGTGTTTACATGGCGTTTGAGAAATCAGGGTACTGCCTTAACCCGAATATAATATTTTTTTCTGTCCGTTTCACACAACTACTACTGCTTTCTCTCCTCTAAATAAAACCCCCGCCTTTCCTTTACAACCCCTCAGCTAGCATGTAGCTCTATCACAAGACGTGTGCTGAATGTCTGAAGAGTTTTTTCTATCAAGAGTTTCCAGAAAAAATAGATTTAATTTTCCAATACCCAATAGGGGAGAGCAGGATATGATGAAGATGGGTTCCTCCCCCCCCCCCTTCCCAACCACCCTTTTTCAAAATGATTTTGTATGCATTTTAAATCCATCAATGAAATTATTTATGAAACTGCTCTTTGATCTGGTGCACAGTGTCTGCTTGTGTAACTAACAAGAAGAAAGACACGTCGATCCACACTGTGTTTTATAAAATAGTTAAAGGCAAAACTGTATGAAGTTATGTGCTTCACAAGTGCACAATGTCCACTTTGTGTGTATTCTCCTCTAGTGCAGGTTGTGTCAAATGTTGTGTAATTCATTTATGGTATGGCTGCTCCACATCTGACTACTCTCCGCTGTTTTTACTTTATTTGACATCTATCAGCGTGTTCCCATTTAGTTTCCATTTGGGAGGAAATTCTCCTAAAAGCTGTCAAGGATTTTTTTTCCCCCCCATCTTGGATTTAGCCTTAAAGCAGTTACACACCGGGCCGATAATCTGCCGTCGGACAGTCTGGCGAGGTCAGTGACTCGAGTGTGGTCGGTGTGTTCCGTGCTGTCGTCCGTTGGAGGAGCCGTCAGCCTTGATTTTCGCCGACCTGACATGCTCAGTCGGAGACAGGGCAGTCGGGACTCACCCGGAAACGGCGAGTGGGATGAGCGTGACTAAGCCTCTCAAAATCTGACGAAAATCTTTTAAACTGACCTTTGTCGATCTGAAATGAAGACAGATTCAGCAACTGCACGGACTATTTCTCTCTTAAAATGTTTTCAGAAACACGGTTTGGTGAACTATTTTAGTACAATATGAGATCGTATTCTGAATAAGTCGCCAGTAATGGCCGTTCAAAAAATCCGGAAGCAGCAGCCAGTTCCATGTGACGCGTTCGTCCAATCAGCTGCCGGTTTTCATTTTTTGGGCGACAATACAGATTAGCGCCGCCTGCTGTTACGGAGACGTATTACGTCTCGTCGCTTTGGTGTGTTCAGAGACATTTCTTGACCAACTCGGGGAGACTTAACAGTCCAACTGCCTTTTCTGCCCACGGTCGGCCGTCTGATTGGTGCGTAACTGCCTTTACACTAAGTTACGACTTTATTATGTGAACCTGTGCAATCTAATATAACAGCCCTGCAATAAATCCTACCTATTTTTTACTTATTTATGTTACATTTTTGTTGGCAAAAAAAAATTATCTTAAAAAAAATAAAATAAAATGGAAATTCCCATAATCCCACAATATATTATATTTAGTCATTTCATTCTTTAATGAGTTTGAGGCCCTTGAATTGAAGCAAATCAAAATCGTATCGTGGCAGACTTTGTGATATCAGCAAATGTCGTATCGTTGTCCAAACAATCGATGTATCGTATTGTGATACAACTTATGATTTACTAACTCAATCTGTTATCTATTATATAATCTATTACTAACTTAATCTGGTTGTAACTTTTTGTTGCCTGATTTGGATGCTGTGGCTCCATGGTGCAGCCTAACCAGGTTGCATTAATTCCCTCGTGAATTTCATATCCATGAATGCAGCTTTAGAATTAGTTGCATTTAAAAACGAGCTCGACCATTATTTAGGGTCTGATCTGCCATACTGGTCATATTGTCAGGATGCCACAGTCTCCCCCTTCTCTCTGCTGATTCCTCACGTCTGTATCCACTTTTGTCTTCTTAAAAACTCAGTTTTTCGGGTCGGCAGCTTATAAAAACCTAAGTTATGGGTTCTTTACATTGTTGGTACTTCATATTACCACACAGCAGCTTTTAGGCATCTTTCGTTGTTGTTTGCTAGCAGACGGAATAGACGAGGAGAAAACCTTCACGCAACACAAATCAATGGAGAGCGGAGAGTTCTTTTTTCCCTACGGTGGGGGCGGGACGAGAATGCGCTCTGTCTCTATGGTGACTTTACATAGCTCCGTGAACACTGCCACGGTAAAGTTAACCAGAGGAACGAACACCCACCTCCCAGTCTCTGCTGTGCTCCCGCTGGAGAACAGTGCTGTGTGACTCCTCTTCAGTGTTCCCCGCGAACCCATTCCCGGCTGGACATCTTTGACAGGCGGCTTATTTCGTTTAAGTTTAGACTTGGAAGATGTTCCAGCCATGATTTCAACATCTTCGACATTTCGCGCTAGTGTGACGAACGGGAACTTCCTTCTTCTTCTTCTCTCGGTTCAACTGGCCGGTCGCTGACATACCGCCACCTACCGTCCTGGAGTGACGTGTGGACGTCACAATCGGAAGAAGAGTAAGTACTTGCAAGGAGTTTGCATTGGTGGTTGGTGCATACATAAACAAACAAACAGACATATTCAACATTAATAAGGAATGCAAAAATAAAATAAAGAGAAATAATTTTTACACACTCCGTGCGTAAAATCATGGAACGAGCTTCCAGAAGAAGTTGTGCGTTCCCCTTCAATTCATTCTTTTAAGAATAGGTTGGATGCATTTTGCCTGTCAAAAGGTGTAATGTATAATTATAAAGCTTGTCAGTAATTTATGTAACTTATTTATGAATTGTTAGAAAATGTTAATCACGAAATTAATGTGTTTTCTGAAAACTACATGTTTATTTATTGAAATAATTTCTGGTACAGGTTATAAAATCCTCTATTCCAGACTCAAGCAACACAAAACAAATGTGCACGAAAGTGTGCAAAAAAAAAAAAAATAGTAATACATCATCTTCTTCTTCATATAGCCTATGTTACAGTGCAATACAATGTGTTCAACATTTGCTTTAACCCCACAGTTTCCACCCTTTCACTGTTCCTTTTCCCCTGCACAGACATAGTGCCATTAAACCTGTGTGGCCCTATAGTCTCGCATTGCCAGCTCTATCTCCACAGCGCTGCGAAGTAAGGTCTGACTACACTACACTTACATTCTGGGATAGGAGAAAGGAGAGAAAAAACGCTCTGGGTTGTTTGTGTTTCTTTAAACCAATCACAATCGTCTTGGGCGGTGCTGAGCTCCAGACGCAGCGACGGTGGCTCTGCTAAATAGTCTCAGGAAGGAACTTGTTTTGGTGGAACATTTGCAGCCTGCAAAAGAAAACGCCACATACAATATTAAATGAAGTTAACTGTTGACACAATACAGTAATGTGAGCTATTTCAATTAGCTGGATACATGGTTAAACCTCATTTGCTCTCGCCATTGGTATATCATCCACAGCAATCCTCTCCAATTGGTCCCAAAACATCCCAGTTAGATAGTAAATGCCGGGCGTAACTTTGGGTTAAGATCTCCACTCGAGCAAAACTCGAATTTTGAGCATATCAAATACTTAATTTCCTGCATTCTGATGAATTTTTCTGCAACAATTTGTGCCTTTTCTGCATCAAGTTATGGTGCAAATGTCTTTATTTATGTAAAGGTAGTTATTATTAGATTTTGGGGGGGGGGTTGCACTGGCCAGTTTTGATTATTGTGGGGGCTTTAACCCCCCCAATCCCCCATGTAAATTACGCCTACGTGTAAACATATTCTTTGTAAATCTTTACAATCATCCCCCAAAAGAACCAAGCAGGCCTGCCTTGTTGCACCAACCAAATGTTCTTCAATACTTGCCATTTTCAGCGTGTAGCTCGCTAGCTCGAAGTTTGTTGTTGTTTCCAGAAGCGAACAGAGATTGAGAACGGTGACACACAGAGAGCAGAAGATGAGGGACAGCTGCTGCGTGTCGGGCAATTATCACGGAAATGTACTTCCGTTGATCCAGACTAGTGTTACCCGGTCTTGATTTCCTCCCTTCTGCTCTTCTCCTTGTAGCACTTTAATGACTGCCTTTTGTATTTTGTGATACCTGGTTTCTGTCTTCATCCCAGTGGTGTAGTCTACGTGATACGCAGGTATACGGAGTATACCCACTAGGAAACATCAAGGATTTCTGTATACCCGATACCGTTATGTAACAATGATTGTTTTGTGAGAGTACTTTCAAACTTATGTTCATAAATTCACCCCCGCCTAGGAACAACAACACAGTTGGCGGTCATTCTCTGCGCAGATTTGAAATGAACTAATGTAAATCACTAAAGTAGATCTTAAATTTCAGTGTTTTGGTAAGCCTGCCCCTGAAGCTATACTGCCTTTTTGCGAGCAGATCGGCCCTCGTCCCCTCTCACCCCCTTGTGTGCTGCCTCCTGCCTGGTACCTGTTTTATACCGTCTATGGCTGGGACAGAACTGCACGTGTACATCACCTCTGTGTAGTCTTCCTAAGCATACTCAGGGTCTGAAATGGGCCAGGACTTACCAGTACTGAGTAACGGCTGTTTTTTGTCCACATGAGTACCCTTCATTTATTCATTCAGCCTTTATTTGGGGTGGCAGTAGCTCAGACTGTAGGGAGTTGGGTTGGGAACCGGAGGAGAACGGTGGTAGACTGGTAGCTGGAGAGGTGCCAGTTCACCTCCTGGGCACTGCCACGGTGCTCTTGAGCAAGGCACCAAACGTCCATCGACAGCTGCAGCCCCCTCACTCTGACATCTCTCCATTGGTGCAGGTACTGCGTGTTTATGTTTATGTTTATTCCCTTTGTGTGTATTGGAACAAAACAAAAAAGAAAAAAGAAGGAAAAAAAGCATATTGGACATAATTGCACACAAAACTCCAAAAATGGGCTGGACAAAATTATTGGCACCCTTTCAGAATTGTGGATAAATAAGATTGTTTCAAGCATGTGATGCTCCTTTAAACTCACCTGGGGCAAGTAACAGGTGTGGGCAATATAAAAATCACACCTGAAAGCAGATAAAAAGGAGAGAAGTTGACTTAGTCTGTGCATTGTGTGTCTGCGTGTACCACACTAAGCATGGACAACAGAAAGAGGAGAAGAGAACTGTCTGAGGACTTGAGAACCAAAATTGTGGAAAAATATCAACAATCTCAAGGTTACAAGTCCATCTCCAGAGATCTAGATGTTCCTTTGTCCACAGTGCGCAGCATTATCATGAAGTTTGCAACCCATAGCAATGTAGCTAATCTCCCTGGACGTGGACAGAAGAGAAAAATTGAGGAAAGGTTGCAACGCAGGATAGCCCGGATGGTGGATAAGCAGCCCCAAACAAGTTCCAAAGAAATTCAAGCTGTCCTGCAGGCTCAGGGTGCATCAGTGTCAGCATGAACTATCCGTCGACATTTGAATGAAATGGAACGCTATGGCAGGAGACCCAGGAGGACCCCACTGCTGACACAGAGACATAAAAAAGCAAGACTACAGTTTGCCAAAATGTACTTGAGTAAGCCAAAATCCTTCTGGGAAACATCTTGTGGACAGATGAGACCAAGATAGAGCTTTTTGGTAAAGCACATCATTCTACTGTTTACCGAAAACGGAATGAGGCCTAAGAACACAGTACCTACAGTCAAATATGGTGGAGCTTCAAAGATGTTTTGGGGTTGTTTTGCTGCCTCTGGCACTGGGTGCCTTGACTGTGTGCAAGGCATCATGAAATCTGAGGATTACTAAAGGATTTTGGGTTGCAATGTAGGGCCCAGTGTCAAAAAGCTTGGTTTGCGTCCGAGATCGTGGGTCTTCCAGCAGGACAATGACCCCAAACATCCTTAAAAAAGCACACAGAAATGGATGGCAACAAAGTGCTGGAGAGTTCTGAAGTGGCCAGCAATGAGTCCAGATCTAAATCCCATTGAACACCTGTGGAGAGATCTTAAAATTGCTGTTGGGAAAAGGCGCCCTTCCAATATGAGAGACCTGGAGCAGTTTGCAAAGGAAGAGTGGTCCAAAATTCCAGGTGAGAGGTGTAAGAAGCTTATTGATGGTTATAGGAAGCGATTGCTTTCAGTTATTCAGATAAAAAAGAGGAAGTTCTCTGCGCTTCTGCAGACCACAACAATCCAGTGCAACCAAGGCTGGACAAAAACGGTATAAAGTGACAAAAAATAGCCGGTGCAACACAGATGTCTTCTTACTTGATACTTTTATTACTTAAGGTGCAAAACAGTGACTAACATTTCGATGTAGAGTTACATCTTCATCAGAGTCCTAGGAGAGAATGAGCAATGAAGCCCTTAATAAGAATCATCTACAGGTGCGTAAGGGGGGCGTGTTAGCTGCCTGAAGATACACCCATCTCAGCCAAGGTGTTACACTCAATCAGTCATAAAGGGCAAATGCCCACATATAGTTCAAAAATGATTTAAAAAACAATGTTGATAAGTAACAATGTTGGTAACAAATATAAAATGTTCACAATACAATGGAAGTACAAATATATTCATCTTAAATACTATAACATATTTTGACTTTAGAGAAAGCAAGTTAAATTAAATTCTTCATTTAAACCTAGAGGTTCTAAAGTGCCGAGTGTATGTATCCAGAACGCTTCCCTGCATAGAAGTTTATTAATGATATCACCACCCCTGGTTGGGGGTATGATTTTCTCGATTCCCCAAAACCTCAGTGATGCAGGGGAGCCATGATTGGCCTGCTTATAATGCCTCGCCATGGCATATGTTAGATTCTGGGTACGAATAGCTGTCTTATGTTCAGATATTCTTAGTTTAAGTTGACGTTTTGTTTGGCCTATATAAGCCAGTCCACAGGGACACTTTAGAAGGTACACTACATGCGTACTGTTACAATTAATAAATTAAGAAATGGAATATTTCTTGCCAGTACGAGGATGTGAAAATTCCTTCGTATTGGTCGAGTTAGAGCATTGCGCACAGTTACCACATTTATAGAAACCCAAGGGTGGGTTGGGTGTTTTCAGTTATTGTTTCCAAAAGGTGTGCAACCAAATATTAAGTTAAGGGTCCCATTAATTTTGTCCAGCCCATTTTTGGAGTTTTGTGTGCAATTATGTCCAATTTGCTTTTTTTCCTTCTTTTTTTTGTTTTGTTCCAATACACACAGAGGGAATAAACATGTGTATAGCAAAACATGTGTTAATGCAATACTTTTCTGTGAGAAATACTTGATTTTCTGGAAAAATTTTAGGGGTGCCAACACTTTTGGCCATGACTGTATTTGGTATTACTTGTTCAATTGCTGTGATGTGATTTGCTGTATTGTTGTAATGTGATGTGTTCATCGGGGGAGACCAAAGGTGATTTTCCAGCCTTGGCTGGACAATATAGCTGCATTCTATTCCTTCTGTGTGTGCAGCACGGAGGGTGCTACAACCACATTTCATTATGCAATCCTTTTCTATATGACAATATAAATCCTTGAATCCTAGGATCCTTGACTCCTTGAATATTGAAATGTTTGACAGCATAATAATCCGCTGGACATAATGTCTTTCATTTTGATTATTCAGGAAAGATGGTATGCATCATAATAGACTGTGGACGCAATTCACATACCTTGTATTCAATCAACCTAAACTTTATACATTCTACAAGATTGAGTGTCAAGATCCATACTTGACCTTAAATAACAAAAAAGGAACACACAAAAAGGCCATGGGAGGGGGATGAAAGCTCCACAAATAGTTAGTTGACTGACCATGCGTTAAGATTGTATAAGCAGCTGTGAATGACAATGTTGGTAAGAATCAGCCCAGGGAACTCTACTAAAAATAGGTTTCAAGATCAGTGATGCTGTTAATGCTAAATTCCTACCCTACCTACTGTACATTATTATAAAAGTTGCCCCTTTTTAGGTGGCAGAAGTGAAAATGAGTCATCTCTTCCGACTACACCTCGGATAATCATGAAAAAAAAAAAAGTATATATTTCTTGAAGCTGCACTTTCATATGGCTCTTTGTAGTTTCTCTTATTTAAAGCTAATGTACTTGCACTTACTACTTGCTGTCTGGAGTTTCAGAGGTTGAAAACACTTAATTGGAAGTCGCTTTGGATAAAAGCATCAGGTAAATGACATGTAATGTAACGTAATCCTCAACATTTGTTGTGTTCTGGTTTCAGAATGACGAAGACAGTTGGAGAACAATACGATATGAAATAGGAGGCTCTTAAAGGATGATTCTTTTTCTCAGAAACTATCATGTTTTTTTCCCAAATGATGCACAGATGTTTAGGCTTTCTTTTATCAATGGTTTAAAAAAAAAAAAAGAAATAGTGCTTATAGCTGCTGTAGATGGAGCATGCCCCTGCCCCCTGAGACTTTGCACAGTTTACACTCTATCGAAAATGCAACAGATATTTGAAAGCTGCAAAATACTCTCATAGTAAGTTCAACCATTGTGTATTTAGAACTTTTTCTATGACAATTCTTTACAATTGGAAAATGACTGTTGGGCAGTTTTTCCAGGGCTGGCCCAAGTTGTTGCAACACGGTTTCACAACAGTTCGTGAAATGGTCACGTTATTTTTAATCTATTGATTCGTGTACATGGACACGTTCATCTCGTTTATTTCGTGTTGCTGAGAACGTAATGTATTCGTGCTGGGAAGCATCTATAAGGAGGTTGGGTTTCGGGGATTCAGAAAAGAAGAACGGGGAAACGACACGCCACACGCCAGGACATGATCCCCGGTCTCCATGGTGAAAGTCCTGTGTTTGACCCATCGATCACCCCAACCAACCTCCCTACGTGGATTTTCAGCATTTCATACTACTCCCTACCGTAGTCGTGCTGAGATCACGAAACATGCTTCCCATTTAAATACATTACTTTAAAAATCATCCTCACCAACACGAAAAAAAAACGTCCTTGTCCTTGTACACGAATCCATAGATTAAATAACGTGACAATTTCACGAACTGCCGTGAGACTGGGTTGGTTGTTTTGTGGCCCGACGCAGCAGAATTTGGCCCACAAATCAATTCATTCTTAAAACATAGCAGGGGTAAACTACTCTGGTGCAGATTCATTTCAAAATGATACTGAAAAACAACAATAGCGGTAGTCTATAAGGCACTCCCTCCAGAAAAACGTGATTATGCGATCGCATAATTCAATGCATAATCAGCCAAAGTCCGCATATTTATGCGGGGGCCGCATTTTTTCAAATACGCCGCACTTTTGCCCCGTAAATTGACAATTTCCACGCAAAATATGCGGGGCTTGCATTTCATAATCTGTAGGCCATGATGAAACCGCAGTTTTTGCAAGTTCCCGCAATTTCATCGCATAAAATTGCATGAATATCCCGCATATTCCATCGCATTTTTTAAGAAAACGTGCCGCATAATCAAGGATTTTTGCCCGCAACAATCACAAAAAACCTCCGTATTTTTCTGGAAGGACTGATAAGGAATGTGATAAATGTGGTAACCAAACCAGAATGCAGTGTTTAGGGAAGCAAACGATTAGTTAGCACGTACAACAAACAACACACAATCAAGGGGGTAAGCTTCGCTTCAGAGCTCGAACCTCCTATGGCGCCATTTTGATGCTACAAAGCGATCACCTGCTGTTAGCATTCCATTGACTGCCATTCATTTTGACGTCACTTTGACAGAGAATAACTTTACATCTGAAGCGTTTAAAGACTCTATTTGTCCATTGTTTATTTCTAAAGAAACACGACAATGTATAAAAGGCTCCATTACCTTGTACCTCACGATATGGCTCCGTAGCAGACGTTTTTATAAAAATAGGCTAACGATTGTGTCATAACCACGCGACTTACTGTCGCATAGTAGAGGAATTACCGTATAGTACAGGAGAAGCTCGCAGGCAGTTTCGACTTACATTAGCTGTTTAAGTTTAATTACTAATGTTAACTATAATTTTAGTGATCAATAATTAGCCTGTGCCTATGTTATCCACTTACATATACCTACGCTCTCTGTCTATGCAATATTCGGAATGATTGAGATTTCCCTCGGCACAGCTACCAGAAGACTTACAACTTTCAGACAGATTGCTCACGTCACATTTACGTCGTCTCTCTCAGTTGGAGGCTGCGCAGTAACGCTCAGCCATCACCGGAAAAGTGCTTCTAATATCCTTCACTGGTCTCCGCCCAGAGCAACGGGATCTGTTGGTCCATTCTTATATACAGTCTATGCACACAATGTGCAGAACAAGTCGAGTCATCAACAAAAATCCCTGAAAAGAAAGAAAAGGAACGAACTAAGCAATGTCTGCACAGCCGGCTCTGGGAGTAATATCAACAGGAAGTTCTTCAAAGTTGCTGTTGTTTCGTCACGGACGTTGCTAGGGAGACGGACATCTGGACTACCTTGCTTAGCCCGATGTGCAGCACAGTTCCAAATGAGTGGGACGGAAAATGGATGGATGTGTGGAGTTCATCAGAGCGCATGACTTTGTCAAAATAGGATTTGGTCAAGACTTTAAGGATGAAACAACATGAAGAAGAGCCTTTTGATGTTTCATTAGTTTGATCATCAACTCTCACTGTTAATACACAATAAATGATGTCACTCGCACAAGGATTTCTACTCAGTGAACACCGAAGAAGGTTACATCATGCAAGAATGCTAACTGCAACGATGATACTTTGTTCCCTCTGCAAGGACGCACATAAAGTGGAAAGTTAAAGTCATAATAATGGTGGGATTTTCTGAGCCTTTTAAGCTTTTGGCCAGAAGAGAGGGACCAACGGAGAGTGGCTACAATTATGCAATGGAAAAAGACAAGGGAAAGCTGGACTGAACGGAAGGAAAGAAAAGAAAGGAAAGAGGGGAGAGCATTATTTAACAGAATGGAAAACAGCACTATGGGAAAACCTGCCACTTTGAAATAAGGTGAGAGCATTTTTTTGGGGAAACACTGCCACATAAGATGAGTATTCCAGAAGGGCCGCTGCCGAATTGCTGACATTGGCCAATCAGTTTTTTTCTACCTCGACCACAGAGGGGAGGAAACACAAAAGCAGAGCCGTGGGCCAGGCCCTGTGGTACATAGTGCTACTCTGGGAAAAAGCAATCCGGCGCCTGGAAAGAAAACGTTATGTCATCCGTCTCACGTGATGCTGTGTTGTGCTCTGCTGCCGTGGTGACGGCGAAGATGATGAGGAGAATAACAGTGAGGCAGCAGCAGCCTTAAAGGGTAATTTCGGTATTTTCCAACCTGGATTCTATTTTCCCAGACATTTGTGTCTAAGGCTACATTTAGACTGCAGGCCTTTTTTAACTGACTATTCACAGTATAGCTGAAGATCTTTGCCTGAACCCGACGGGACCCGACGGGTTCGATCTTAATTTCTATCATTTTACACGGGCTCAGGCCGGGCTCGGGCTTGCGCTCCGGGTTGCGTGGTAAATGAGCGGTCAGGTGATGCGTCTCGATTAACGCGAAAATGGATGCTGAGGAGGTGAAACGGAGGCTGGCCACTGGAGGACTTATTTAATTTTAAACTTCCAAGTGGCCTATAGCCTCCGTTAGTCATGAATAAATTATGTTAAAAAATGTACAATTGACTCATTCTTGACAAAAGGCAAAAGAGCTGTGTGCGTACGGACATTTGAATAATGTCGGGCTGTAAACAGGTTCGGGCTTTTAAAAAGCTGTCAATCAAAATGTACTTGTCGGGCTTGGGCCGAATTCTGTCGGGCTCGGGCCTTGTCGGGTCGAACTTTTAAGGCCCGATTACAGCTCTAGTTCACAATATGTTTTTAAATTATGAAGCATATTTCTCCATATCTGTATACCTGTATTAGTTTCTGTTTGACCCAACCGGCAGCGGCAGATGGCCGCCCACCAAGAGCCAGGTTCTGTCCGAGGTTTCTGCCTGTAAAAAGGATTTTTTTCCTCGCCACTGTAGCAACAAATGCTTGCTCTTGGGTGGGGGAAATTGTTGTGTCTTTGTAAATTATAGAGTGTGGTCTAGACCTACTCCATCTGTAAAGTGTCCTGAGATAACTCCTGTTGGGATTTGACACTATAAATAAAATGTAATTGAATTAAATGTGATTGTTAGGCCTGCTGCTGTGCTGCTGCTGCTGCTGCTAGGTAGCTCTCTGTCTCTGCTCTCTCACTCCCCTCTGTCTGTCCTTAATTGCAGGAGTGAAGTCTGGTGTGCGGGAGTCAGGGTTCCAGCTGCAGCTCATCTACACTAATCACCTCTGCTACAAATACCTGGTCAACCTACCACTCCTTGTCGGATCATAGTCAAGATGACACGTTAGTCTTGCTGCTGACCTGTTTGTATTTAACTCTTGTGTTTTTGCTCGCTCTGATTTGTTCTCTTTTTGCCTCAGTTCTTGGAACCTGACTCCTGCTGCCACTTCACTACTGCCATCCACCATTCCTGCTCTTTACACTGGATCTCAGGACTATTGGACACAGACACTTGGACATTACGGTACCACTCCCGCTCTGTACCCTGGATCTGGAATCATTTGAATTTGGACTTTGCTTATTCCCGGTTGCATTCCTGAACTTGGACAATTGTAAATAAACCTGTTAACCTTTCATTTGACTCTGTGTTGTTGTCTGCACTTGGGTTAAACTTTAGTTTCACACGTAACAGTGATACGCATCAGCCTCAAGTGTGACCTAGGCACGGCCTGAAGTTACGCGTCACACGCTCTTAACTTTTCTCTGACACTGCAGCCATTCTTCTGTGGCCGCGTTCGTCCATTTGTTTGGATATGCTTAAAATACAGACCGGTTACGATATAAACCTTCAATTTTTGCAGAATTGTGACGATGGTCGCTCTAGAAGAGTGACGTCAGAGTCGCATGAATTCAGAGCTGACTGTCCAGACCAGGGGCGATTCTAGGATCAGACCTTTAGGGGGGGCAGACCTTTTTGCTAAATCATCATCAGTCATTTCATTAGCTGATAATCTCTGAGCTAGCTACTGAACAACGTCGGCTAAAGTTTTTTGACACTAATGTAGCTCAGCGTAAATTCTTTCAGGGAGACTTCAATAACTTTATCACTTTTCCCCTAAACTGATCAGCTGTTGTCGAGTCAATTTTCAGTTAAACCAATCAGATTCGGCCTCATATTTCACAAGCCAATCACAGCATGACATCCATGTTTTAAATCTGTTCTCTCCTCTGTGGCTGTCAGTTGTCATTTCAGGCAAGAGTGCGACCCTCCTCCTCCCCTTCCACCTCCAGGCATCTTCACCCACGGCACTCTCGGTTTTCTTCCGGCAGACCGCTCCCTTCGACTTCTTTGTTCTTCGTGACCCTTTGACCACCACCAGTGTTTACACTCCATCGGGATATGTCCGGTTTTTTCTAACTCTTTAAAATATATACATTTTATACGATGGAGTCTAATCTCCAAAGACTATGTACATTTCATAGTTTGCATATGTAATTTACAAATAAATCTTGCATATCTGCAACGAAGTCGAAGTCTGACACTAGGATGTAACCCACCCTGACACTTTATAAGTCACAGTAATAACGACTAATTTGACACAATGTTCTAACATTCAGCAATTTTAGTTGCTTACGTTTCAATTTGGGTTCTAATCTGATAGCCTCGTGAGACCGTCCTGATCTCACGAGCTCCATTTTTCCACTCGCAGATCAGTCTGGCATCTTGAGATAGAGAAAATTTGGAGCCGTTTGCCAAACGACCGACCAATCGGCGTTGGTTTTGAGGCGGGTTTAAGTGTGACGCAACGAGAAACGACTGTTCAGTCTGAACAACATGGCGGCTTCCATGGATGAGATGAGCGTAGCTATCGCACAAGTTTTATCCAAATTGGAAAGTATTCCTTCATCGAAAGAAGAGCAAAAAGCGGCACTGGAGGCTTTTCTCGGAGGAAAAGATGTTTTTGCTCTTCTCCTGACAGGTTTCGGCAAGAGTTTGATATATCGTTGATCTGATTGGTTGATTTGGCCTGTCTATCACCAAGATAGGTGGTGATAGACAGATGGTTTATCCAATCAGCTAACCAGTATTTTCGCCCCTTCCCAAAAGTTATCCAACGGAAAGTTCCCAGATGGATATGCCGAGCAAATCCATCTGGCGGAGTCAGGTTACTAATCTGCACCATGAAATTACCAACTTCTTCTCTGGGGACTACCAACATTAAACTTCACAACCGTCTCCTGTTCTCCCTCTGACAGATCAGATAGAGACTCAGCCAAAGGCGGGAGTCTGGCACCATAACCCCCTCTGATTGGCCAACACTACGTTTCTGTTAACCCTTTCCTTGACTGGGTTACAGGTGCATAGCATCTGCGACAGACACACAGGATATTAAACCTGTTTCAAGCCCTTTGAACCTGTCATTGTTTGTCTTCTGTCACTAACAGACACGTTCGCAAACTCTAACTTGAAGCACTAAAATTGATTTAAAAAATAAATAAAAAAAATTGTTTTTTATTAGAATAATTTTTAGGGGGGCTGAGATTACATTTAGGTTCTAAAATCGCCAATGAGGTCGCATTTTTTAACAATCCAACCTGTAACGGATTTGGACCACATATAAATGTCTGCGTTCAGACTTCAGGCCTTTAATGCTCAATTCCGATTTTTTTCTAGATCCGATTTTTTGGAGTGATTGTTCACATTATTTTTTTTAAAATGTGGCCCACATCAGACTCAAGTCCTGGGCATGGCCTGAAAGTGACCCGCATGCGCAAACCAGGTTGTATTAAGAGAACCAAGGAGATGTAATTGTTATGTATAGTGCTATAGCTACCGCTAGCTACTAGCCGATAGCCGGCAGCAGTTTGGGAACAGAGACGTTAATAACATTACATCCATGTTACAGGCTTTACAGCATACAGCCCTCAGATGTATTATAAGATAGTACACATGATGAATTACAGCTGTATATCGATTATTACAGCTACAGGAACTCGGGAGTCACTCACAGTCACATGAGCCTGCCAGGCGCAGTCCTGTGGGTCTGCTCACGGTCATTAAAAAGTTCCTCATCATCATAGAGTTCAGCAAATCAAGCAAGTCAAAGATTACATTTTTAAAAGCAGGCATCCACACACCCGACTCACAGCAACCTGTTTCACAGCCTGAATATGAAAAATCTCTGCTTGTGTGGTCTCAAAGTCGGCAACTCTGCCAAATTCTGCTTTGAGTTTCGCCAAAGAATTTCTAATAAGGAAAGAAGTTGCACTCCTCGTTACTTCCGGCTTCTGAACTGGTTGCAGTTCCATCAGAGTTCCATATAGGGGGCGCTCACAGGCCAGTGCCGAATGAATGGAGGTCTATGGAGCTATACCCCTCAAAATCCACTTTTCTCAGGATATGTCAATGACGTCTTACACATATACGGCCAGAGATACTGCTTTACGGCTCTGAGTTAGAGCCCTGCGCGGGACTGTTTTCTTCATCCCGCTCCCGGCAAATTTCTGACCATTACCGCCCGCACCCGCAACGTGTGTGTTACACTCCTGCCCGCTCCCGCAATGTGTACGTCCACTCCAACCCGCACCCGCAAAACTCTGAGAATTTATGCCCGCACAATAATAGAGATGCATTGATGTTATGTCTTCTCCCGTCCCGCATGAGAAAACACGTCATTTTATAGGTTGATAGGGAGAAGATGAAGGCAAAGAAGGCAGGTGCTTGCTGCTGTTAGACGGGGAGGAAGGAGCAGAAGGAGAGGGAGAGAGGGGGAGGAAGGAGCCGAGGATGAGGGTGGACGGAGCCTTGACTCGGAGCTCCCCCGTCCTGGGAGGCTCAGACACGCTGGTGTCTGCTCATAGATGGCCTATACAGTATATACTCAGTCAGCATATATGTATATCTATGGTTTCTGCTGGCGTGGGGGGGTTCCAGGCTACATCCCGATCCCGCAGTGTTTTTTTTAGCCGCCCGCTCCCGCCCCCAGCAAAGTTAAAACCGCCCGCTCCCGCGAGATTTGCGTTGGGTCCCGTGGGACCCGGCGGGACCCAATCCCAATGCAGCCCTCTACTCTGAGTCACTTTCGACCTTTAATCCATGTTGAACTTGCAAAAACTACAATCAAATCTGAGATTTCTCAACGACAATCAGGCGAAAGAGACCAATTTAGCATTCATTTTGCACTGGATCACCCCCAGTGGAACTCTGGTGGAACTGCAACCAAATTCAGTACAATGGGGCTGAATAGGGAGTGGAACGGCTTTCCGTAGACCGGCTTTGGTTTTGCGTAATTGCAGTTTAAAAATCAGTTTCCTGTCTTTTTGGGTTTGGCACAGAACTAGATTGAATTTATTGTAAACCCTGAGTTTGACAGGTGCTTTAGAGGGGTGGGGGGCAGAGCCAATCACAGCTGACATTGGGCGAGAGGCATTTGGATAATTTAAAATGTGATTTGTTAAAGCAAAGACATTTTAATTGGGGAATTAACGGAATGAATCAACATGTTTGGGATTTTTTGTATTTCCCTTTTTTCCAAGAGTGAGATAAGAAGATTGACTCCAACGAAACTGGAGTCCAGATGTGCTTAGCTTAGCTTAGCATAAAGGAATTCCGGAATTCTTGTTACTTTTTCAAATCAGACAATTTGACAATCGTGCTCACTTTATGCAGCAGCGTGCCTTGATTTTGTGTCCCAACTTTGACTGTGAATCCTGGATGTCAGAGCTTCCTTTGAACACAGCAACAGGGAGGAGTTTTCACAGTTTGCATTGCCATGCAATTTTTAAAGTAAGCAGCATGCACAGCAGACAATGCGAAAGTAGAGGGAAGGGAAACGCATATAAAAAAAGAGTATGCAAGTAAATAATGAGCACAGACAAACTCATGGGGGGAAAAAAAGGAGAGCAAGAGGACAAGCACTGTATGCAGGCAACATTATGAATCATTGAAAACGAGGCTTGGCATACACTCCGTACTGTCTAGCAGCCTTTGCCTTGATAGGATGAGAAGCCTAATGGAAGCACAAGCTCTGTATCTATTACCACGTAATGTAAACACACACAGACAGTGATGCAGTATGCCAGTGTAGTACTGTAGGCCCACATCCAGCCTGTAGCTGCCAGAGCTCAGTGCTGGGCTGAAAGAATGGCTTCATGCCATGCACTTATAAGCCCAGCAGAGGCTCTGGTCCCCCTCAGAAAAGACCACTTACAGCATCTGCCGGCTGAACGGGAGAGAACCCAGTCCTGTGGCTCCAACACTGCAACCATCACTGACCACTGTAAGATACTGTTTTGTGTGTCAGTGCTCGGAGCACTATAGCAGGGGTCTTCAACGTTTTTTAAGCCAAAGACCCTTAACTGAAAGGGAGATGGAGCAGGGACCCCATACTCCATATATGGTATAAAATGAAGTTGCATGATAAACTGGGCCTACAATAAAGTGTAAAAAATAGCCTAATAGCCTAATAATTGTTGGCATGGTTTTATAAATCATGTTTTAATGTTAAACATACATGTGGCACAGTGAATCCTTAGGATTTATCAGTGGATGGTCTTACATTAGTCTATATCCTTCGCGTTCAACTTCCGGGATTGCTCCAGTGCTGCAGGAAATTTCGCTGGATGCATGTATTTTCCGTTTCCTTCTGCTTTTTTTGTTGGAATTTTAAACTCTGGTGGATTTCTGAGGACTATGGTTAACTGCTCCTCAGATCTCTGCAGGGTAAATCCAGACAGCTAGCTAGACTATCTATCCAATCAGAGTTTTCTCTCGCATGACTATTTTTCAGCGGCTCCGTGCAGAGTTTAGCGCCGCCCATGATGATTCTGATTGGTTTAAAGAAATGCCATTTAACCAGAGCACGTTTTTCTCCCATCCCTGAATGCTGTGTGGAGTAGCCAGACCCTCCTTCAGAGGAGGAGGCTCTGGCAAAGCGAGACTAACCTTACCTATAGGCCAGTAAGCAGTGGGGATTTATATTTGCTAATATGTTGGATTCATGTTAAGACTTTTTTAATTTTTGAACAAACAATAATTTGAAGGCCCCACTGCATTGACTCTGAGGACCCCCTAGGGGTCCCGGACCCCCTATTGAAGATCCCTGCACCATAGGGATAAAGTAATAAACTGGGCATATTTAAAAACAGATCTAGTCAGCAGTGTTGTAGTCAAGTCACCAACTGTCAAGTCTCAAGTCCCCAGTGTTCGAGTCCGAGTTCAAGTCCAAGGTACCAAAGAAGAGTCTGAGTCGAGTCCGAGTTGAGTCACGAGTCTAGAGATTAGCGACTCAAGTACTCCATCATCACTGCCTATTCATATGTTTGTGTGGTATGCCTGTGTTTTTAACTTTCCTTTTTCTTTTCCTTTTTAAACCATTTTTATGGTGACTATAGAGACATTTTTATTTACATACATATAGATATCAATGTTCCTGCTTTGCCCTTTTTACTGATGTTTTGCACTGAGAGGACTGCATTCAATTTCGTTTCACATGTACAGAGACAAAAATAGACTTGATGAATGCTTGAGTCTGATTTAATATATCCTCGAGTCCGGGTCCAAGTCATCAGTGTGCGAGTCCAAGTCGAATCACGAGTCCAGAGATTAGCGACTCCATAGTACTCCGTCACTGCTACCAAGATTTAATAATGCTGACGATTGGCTGTCTAACGTTACATGTCGTAGAGGCACGCAGAAAAAACTCTACGTTACGGCACAAAGACAGCTCAAGTTATAGGAGCTGAAAAAGAAATGGAAATGTTTGTGCTGTAACGTGTAATGTTGTAATCTATTTTTGTTTTCAGAACAACATCGGGGGGGGGGTAAGATCTCCACTTTAGAGCAAAATTTAAATTTTGGTCATCAAACACTTTATTTCCTGCATTCTAGTGATTTTTTTCTGCAACAATTTGTGCCTTTTCTGCATCAAGTTATGTTTCAAATGTCTTTATTTATGTAAATGAAACTACTGTATAGTAGGTTTTTGGGTTGGGTTGCACTGGCCAGTTTTGATTATTGTTGTAACTTATTGTTGTAACCCCCCCCCCCCCCCCCCCTCCCCATTCCCCCTGAAATTACGCCTACGGATACCCAGCCATTGTTCCTACTTTCTTTGCATTCTTCTCCTTTCTTTTAGTATCATTACTGACTCACTTGAGAAGCCTTTTTAAACACCGTGTTCTCATGGATTCCTTTTTAATAGAATTGCACTGAATTTTCATATGCACATTCACAAATTTAAATCTGAGATTTGTCCCTGAGAGTGTGCTGGCCTGGCCTGCAGTGGAGGATCCTCCCAGTCAGATCATGTTGCAGTTTCAGCAGTGTTTGGCTAGGGGATGCCACAGGAACAGCAAACTGCCGAACCACTGCTGCAGTTCAACAACTGGAGTTGACACATGACCCGCCTGAGGCTGAGTCACTAGGTTTGGATTATATTACTAAAATAAAATAAGATAAGATAAGATACACTTTATTAATCCCACACTGGGGAAATTCCTGTGCTACAGCAGCTCAAAAGAAAAATGTACACACCTCAGAATAACACAAATACACATTAATTAGACATAAGAGAAAAAATATATACATAAATGGAAAAATAGAATATAATTAGTTATAATAATAGTAATAAAAAAAAAAGTATTTACACAATAAACAACCTTATATAAACAGACAGTATATAAACAGATATACAGATGAGTAAGGTGCGAATGAATAGAGATGACATATTGCACAGTTGAAGGTGACACAGAGTAATAAATAGGTAAACGTGCATAGTCCAGTGATGGCTCATATTGCAGAAACAGCTAGCAGTGCTACAATATGATGTTGCTAGTTACTAGTCCTTTACTGTAACTTATTTACTCTCTATAATAAGATTTAGAGAGATATTGTGTCAAAGTTTGTCAAGGTTTTTCTGCGCATACTGTAAGTCAACCTTAGGGAGATTACAATAAATTCATTTTTAATTACAATGAATTAATTACAATAAAACAAAAGTATTTTATAAACTACTTGTATTTTGTGTGCAAAAATCTTAATTTGTAAAGTAACTAAAGCTGTCAGATGAATGTTAGTGGAGTAAAAAGTAGAATATTTCTCTCTGAAATGTAACGGAGTAGAAGTAGAAAGTGGCATGAAAAGAAAAGACTCGAGTAAAGTACAAGTACCTCAACATTTACACTTAAGTACAGTCAAGGGCGTAACTTCGGGTTCAACATCGGGGGGGTTGAGATCTCAACTTTTGAGCAAAATTGAAATTTTGAACGTCAAACACTTCATTTTCTGCATCCTGCTGAATTTTTCTGCATCAATTTATAGTTCAAATGTCTTTATTTATGTAAAGGAAATTATAATAGTTTTTTTCCCTATCCCCCCTGTAAATTATGCCTTTGAGTACAGTACTTGAGTAAACATACATTCCACCACTAAAAGATGTTCTGATTTGCAGGGATGTAATTGCTAAGGGGGAAAGGTCAAAATAAATGGAATGGAAAGTATATGAAGAATTAAAAGTGCATATTTATTTGTGTTGACTGAGCTAGTGATTTGACTGCCCCTAAACAGTTTCTAATAGCTGATCTGTGGAAAAAGAAAAAGAAATCTTCTCTCGTCTTTTTCATTTGCAAGATTGTCTGTCAAGGTCGCCAACACATGAAACGTGTTTATTTGCCGTTACTTGCCAAACAAATTTTTAACACATTCAAGCAGAAGTCGTGAAATTTGCGTTTCCCCTTCCAAATCTAAATTTGTCCTGTCTCGCACCACCAAAACATCACCACCACCACCACCACCACTTATCCTCTCTCTGTGGGCTCTCTCTCTCTCTCTCTCTCTCTCTCTCTCTCTCTCTCTCTCTCTCTCTCTCTCTCTCTCCTCCTCTCTCTCTCTCTCATCTCTCTCTCTATCTCTCGATCATATAGATCTCTATGTCTCTATTGAGCTATCCTCTAGCTATTATGACATCGCTATCTCTCTTTTAGCTCTCGATATCCACTCGCTCTCTACTCTCCTCTCTTTCTAGTGTGGGCTCTCTCTCTCTCCATCTCTCCTCTCTCTCTCGATCTCCCTCTACTCTACTCTCTCCCTCTATCTCTCTCTCTCGCTCTCCTCTAGTGGGCTCTCTCTATTTGCTCTATCTCTCCCTCTCCTCTCTCTTCCCTCTCACGCTCTATCTCTGTCTCTCTTCTCTCTCTCTCTACTCCCTCTCTATCTCTCTGTCTCCTCTCTGCTCTCTTCTACTCCGCCTCTCCCATCGTCTCTCTCCCCTCTCCCTCTCTCCTCTCTCTCTTCCTCTCTCCTCCTCTCTCCTCTCTCCTCTCTCTCTCTCTCTCTCCTTCTGTCTTCTCTATCCTCTCTCTGCTCTCCTCTCTCTCCCCTCACGTTTCTCCCTCTCCTCCTCTCTCTCCCTCTCTCTCACTCTCTCTCTCCTCTCTACTCTCTCCCTCTCTCCTTCTCGTCCCTTCCCCACTCTCTCCCTCTCTCTCTCCTCCCTCTCTCCTCTCTCCCACCTCCTCTCCCTCTCTCTCTCCATCTCTCTCTCCTCTCTCTCTCTCCCTCTCCTTCTCTCTCTCTCTCGCTCTCTCTCCTCCCACCTCTCTATCCTCTCTCTGTGGGCTTGTCTCTCTCTCCTCTCTCTCCATCTCTCTCCTCTCCCTCTGCTCCTCTCTCTCTCCTCACTCCTCTCTCCCCCCTCTCTCTCTCTCTCTCTCTCTCTCTCTCCCATCTCTCACCTCTCGCTCTCTCTCTCTCTCATCTCTCTCTCTCTCCCTCTCTCTCTCTCTCCTCTCTCTCTCATCATCTCATCTCTCACACCCACCTCACACCCCACCCCACACCCCACCCCCCACTCTCTCTCTCTCTCTCTGTACAGCCGAGAACCACAACGATCACATAACGCTCTCTATTCCTCTGCGCATCAGGCCCACAGAAAGATAGTAAATGTGAGCTTCTTGCGTGAAATGAACATCCCGATTCCTCAGGTTTGAGCACACTTGTGACGTCGAGATCGACACACACGGCGGTCACAAACTGCATGTTGATTTCCAATACAGTCAATAACAGTTAAAGCTTGTAACAATTTTCAAATTTTAAATGTCTGTATCTGGAGTTCTTTTAAGCCGGCGGGTTCCAGATGTGATACAAACTAGTTACATGTGTCTGCTATTAAATGGTGTAGCTGTAATCTATGCAACCCCAAACAGAAATGCATGGTTTACACTCAAACACAAGTGAAATGTTATAATTTTTACCTCATAGTCCAGATTATATATAATTGTACCATGCCCCGGGGTTAAATGTAACATTATGATATACACGTGGAGTTAATGTATCATGAAATGAGGATTATGACAAAACTTGATATTGAAACTTTTATTCAAAACCATAAATTACTTTTAACACAACTATTGTGTGTGGTTTGTGTTGAGAGGAACCCCTCGGTCGTCTTTCCTTTCAAGACTGCAATTTTGAGAAAGGACATAAATACAACTGGAATTTAGTTTGGGGTAGATGTAACATTTCTAACCCCGATCTTGTACAACTAACCCAGACGATGTCGCCATGAACCAGT
Source organism: Sander lucioperca (assembly GCF_008315115.2). Classification (NCBI taxonomy): domain Eukaryota; kingdom Metazoa; phylum Chordata; class Actinopteri; order Perciformes; family Percidae; genus Sander; species Sander lucioperca. The sequence goes on along the minus strand of NC_050184.1, from coordinate 19,430,331 downwards.
TTAATTAGAGCTAGCGTCGCATTGCCAGACCTTCTCCACAGCACTGCGGAGGAGGGTCTGGCTAGTCCACACAGCATTCCAGGATGGGAGGAAAAACGTGCATCATCTTGGGCGGTGCTAAGTGTCAGACAGAGCCACGGTGCCGCTGCAAAACCTGCATGAAAGATATCCATAAACATGATTTAAGTTGTTGAGTTTAACTACAAAGCGGCGATGCTATCACAAAAATAAATGAGGTAAAATAAAAAAACACTTTCTACCTAAAAATGTGTTTTTTCTTTCTAAAATGAAAAACTTGTTCCTGATTGGAGGAAATTGGACGTGTTACAACCACAACTGCCCGTGTACAACTGTCCACGGTCTCCCTACTTAGAACACACTTCAACAATAACATTATTGAATCTAAGTGTATATCTATGATGGACTGTAATTGTCGGAATGTAATGTTACATTTATTTGACACTAATTATGTACATTATGTACATACACGGTGACATCCTTTATTTGCACTTATGTATGTTTTTGGTATATTTTATGTATATGTTGTGTGTGGAGCCCAGGAAGAGTAGCTGCTACATTGATAGCAGCTGCTTGGGATCTGAATAAAGTAAGAAAGGAAGGAATGAAGGAATAACTGGAACAAATGTGTTTTGCAAGTCGACGGTAGGCTACAGGGATAGACATGTTCAGAAATGGTAACTAAAATGGGCAAACACTTTGTCAGTTATTAAATGGTGTGCAAAAAAGCTTTACACCACAGACAGTAGAACAAGTACTTCATGCTTTGTTTTTTTACTGCTCTGTGGTTGGTCCAGCACTCAACAATTAATATAAAAAAATGACAAGTGATTCAGAATAAAGCGGCACATGTGGCGCTCTAATGTGGGTTGAGATCAATGTTGATAAAATGCATGAAAGGCCTCTCATGGTTTAAAGTAAAAATAGATTTGTGTAGTCACTAATGGTTTTTTTTGTACATAATGTTACAAACACACAAAACACCTTTACTTATATACAAAACTATCTTGTAGTCTGATACACATCATTATCCAACAAGGCATGCAGTAGAGGTTGTTGATTTGACATAAAGTGAAACCAAATCAATTCAACGCTCAGTAGGTACAGAGCAATGTGTGAATGGAACTCTCTCCCAACATACTATCAAACAACAAACTATTCAGTATGGTTTAAAAAATCACTAAGAAATATTACCTTCAAAGATATTTCATATTAATATCAATTTAGAGAGATTCGTATAGGGCTTTTCGTTATATCTTATTTGTTTGAAATAGAACTATTCGGCGTAGCGTATTTTTTATTTTATTTTTGTAATATATTTTTTGTATTTTATTTATTTTTGTGTCGTGATTAATGCGTTAACTGTAAAATAGGATTTGTATTTTCAAATGTTGTGTGAAGTAATGTCTTTGTGCGTATGAACAAAAACATGCCTGCGAAATGCCTCAACGCCACATATACATATGCATGAGTCCAAGCTTTAATGATTCTAACAAAATAACTGTTTCAACACCAAATACTCACTTTTTCAAGCAGTGATTTCAGTGATGGAACTACTACCGGTTCCTCAAATGAAGTAAAAGTAGGAAATAAGCTACGAGAATGGATACAACTTAAAGCTATAGTGCGTAGTTCTGTCTCCACCATGAGGAATTCTAAGTAATGACAACAAAACTGTCGGCGCGTCCACATGATACAAGCCTTACGTGATTGTGCACCCCCCAAATTTGTGTGAAGTTATGAAGTATTAGTAAAAAAATTCTTCTCAATTACAGCGATTAAAAATCCTGCATTCAAAACGTGCCTTAGGGGGAATACTACAGAAATATACTTAAGTAGGCTATCAAAAAATAAAAATATTAGGCAGAATGCATCTTTTTTGCCGTTAGCCTATATGTCATAAGAGCCTATTGTGTTTTTATCAATCACAGTACTGCACTAAGTGTAACTGCACAAAACATAGGTTAACTTATATATTATAAATACTATAACTTTAAATAGGGTTGTACATTTTATACGCCACTTGTACAATGTTTGTACATTTCACCTTTGTATTTTCATTTATTTTGAATAGTTTGTATGTATTCTATCCTATATTATAGTCTTGTATATTTGTGCTGTGTGTGTTTTGCGCTGTAGCACTGAAATTCCAAATTGGGATCAATAATGTCTATCTTAATGCCATCTAATCTATTATACTGATGCTTAATGTGTAAGTCAAATGTAGCAGCTTGGTGTATGTAAACCTGTAATCTGCCAAGTAAGTAGTAAGTACAGTCAAATAGTAAAGTAAAAAATACAAATTCGCTATGAATTCTAGGGGATAGAATAGAATAGAATAAATTGATGTTTATTGCCATGTGCACATGGTTACAGGGCGTGAGGTAACTCATTGGAATGATGTGCATGGCTCCTAAAGTCAGCTCTACAAAAAATATAAGAAGGAAGAAAATACAAAAAAATACAGTGAAACGTATAAAGCTTATAAATATAAACGTAGTACAATTTAAAAGACAAAACAGCTGATTAAGATAAATAAAGTTCTAGCATAATGTAAAAAGTGCAGCGGACACATGCACTGTAGAAAAAAAGAGTCTATCAGATATATAAGTGATGGCACTGAGCTGTCACACCCCACATTTATCGTATGGTACAGACGAGAAAACATAGAGTAAACAAAAATAAGAATAATGAATCAGATAAAGTAGCATTAAATGGAATACTTATGGAAGCAACAAGTGGACGCTTAGTATAGTTTTGTCGCCATATGACGTGAAACGCAGCAGTCGGCTCGCCTCTCTCGCTTCACTTGTGGCTCTGTCTCTACTCTCGCCGGACCGCTAGGAACGGGGTGACGGCTTGTTACTGGAAGAGCCCAGCCTGCGGCAGAGTCACTCACCTTCCTGTACTGGATTCAATGACTGAGCCAGACCACAAACACAGAGAGGGAGGGGCGCGGCGAGAGACGAGAGACGTAGACGGAACGCGAGGGAGAGAGCAGCATAGACTGGGTGAGTGAGAGCGAGAGCGAGAGAGAGTAGCGAGATGCGAAAGCTGAGAGAGCGAGAGAGCGCGAGAGAGATGCGAGAGAGCGAGAGGGAGGGAGCTGGCTCTCAGACTTGTCTGCTCATACAGGCAGAGTGAACTGCGGGGGCAGACGGCGTGGATGTGCTGCAGGCACTCGACAGCGGAAAACGCAGCCTCAAAAGGTGTGATTTTGTTTATCGAGCTGTAACGACTCACACAACAAACGCTTTTGTGTCATTTCGCTACCTATCTTTTGGGAGTCGATCTACGGAACTTTTCGCTTAGCCTACTCGGAGTTGGAGAGCCACACACACCCCTAGATGATGCGACAGTCGCGACCCGACTGCAGGGAGCGACTGCCGGTTTGTACACTCAGTAGTCGCTGGATAACACTGTAAACTCGCCGTTGGACTTTTTACTGGATGTGTTCATGAAGCGCTTCGCGAGTTGTGGTCAGTTCTGGTACACCGTGGATGTACCAGGTCAGAACGGAAAGATACTGGTGTGTTCCTGTCGACGAGAGAGAGGATTTACGGCTTCTACAGTGCAGAAAAACATGGAGACTGGAAGTCGGCAGAGCTTCCAGCCTCATCCGGCGACGTTGCACAAACTCTCAAGCAGGTCACCTCAGCTATGTGAGCTCTCTGTGGCGGACGGCGGCTTCTCTCGCCCGGTGGCGATGAGGACATGAGAGCTTCTCTACAGAAGGACGGTGAAGGAGCCGAGCAGGTCTCGCAGCATCTGCCGCACGGTGATGCCGGGCAGCTGTTCATCACCTGTCGGACCGCACCATCGGAGCAGGGTGCGAGACGGTGCGGATGGAAGCGAGACACATCTCGTGCTTCAGTGGCGGCGGGGAGAAGCGACTGTGCCTGCCGCAGATCCTCACCACGGTGGCGGGACTACACACTTGCATGCAGATCAACTCGGTGTGCGACGACGCACATCTACTGCTCCGAGTCGCTACGGACGGACCAGTCTGGAGCATCCTCAAAGTCATGGGGATCCTGCCTTCTCGGCCCATCCTGCGGCGCTCATCACCCAGACGGACCGCCGAGCGGCTCTGCAACGCCCTGATCTCCGGAGGCGCATACCCGCCGCGCTGCAGAAGGAGCTGAGTGGAGGCTCGCTGGAGCTGGAGCTCACGAGAGGAGCGTCTATAAGATGCATTACCCGAGTGTCTCGGCAAGTGCAGCGGCTTGTTCGTGCCGGAGCTGTACACCCGCCGAACGCAGCGTGCACCAATGCATGGACATGCAGACTCATGTACCCTGACGCACAAGTTCGTGGGCACAGCCACAATAGGCATCAGGAGACAGGACTTTGCCACTGGGGCTTTTCGACTCGGCCAGCTGAGGGCGTACATCTCCTCTGGGCACAGATAATCTAGGAACGAGGAGAGAAGGCGTTGCGAGCACGCTACTGGACGAGATCAAGGAGGAAATTTGAGTTCAAGCAAACAGTACAAGGAGGAAAGCTGCGTCCAGGGTGAGTTGGACGTCATGCCTATCTACTGTAACTCACCATGGCACATCTGCATTACTTATTTCTCGTGTGCTTGGCAGCTGCGTGTAGTTCGTTTTCTTATTTGTCCCAGTATCCTCCATCCTCAAGTTATAGCATTCAGCTGTGTTAGGCGTTTGTCTATTGCTTCTGTTATGTCCCTGCTGAGTCTTATCTGATATCATGCTATTGGCGACCATACTCCCTCTAACAGCACAGAGCTGTTTTAAAGTTGCTTTTTAATTATACGAGTATATCCACACATTCATAATGCACTCATATCCAGCAGGTAGGTACCTCCTCAGATGGAACTATGTCTCTCAACCTTTTGGAGGGTGTGTTGGTGGAATAAGAGTTAGGGTTAGAGTTAGGGTTCATGTATCATGCCATGTGTCATGATACATTCAGGGATAAACAACTTTTCTGCAACAAACACATGTAGTGGGAATTTGTCTGAAATAAGGCCCTAAGGCCTGTCAAATCGGACTCCAATTTATTAATTCCCGCGCCTTCTTTCATCGGACTTAAGTTTACCAAAACACAAGGATCAATCTGAGATGAAGACTTCAGTTAAGCAAAGTTTACTGAGAGTCAGAGTTTCAACACAGCTGTGGGTTCACAAAAACAGAGTCTAAGTTTCCCCTAGCAACAGACATCAAGTCGGAGCCCGGTCCACCAGGATCTCGGTTCGAATGAACTCCGATCTAAGCTTTCCCTCTGTCTTTATTCTCTCCTCACATGGGGGTTTCTTCTAGTTTCTAGACAGAAACTATTATTTTCACAATCACACACACCACTGTACTTAAGTACCAAAAGGCTGTATCTGTACTCTACTGGAGTATTATTTTTTTCTCCTACTTCTGCTTTTACTTGAGTACATATTTTCGATGAGTTTGATACTTTTACTCTGATAAATTCTTTATGTGCTGCGTCATTACTTGTTAGGCCTACTGTTGTGAATTCCTCACGCTACGGAGACTGTGTAGGTTACAGTGTGTGTAGTTACGGCTACGTTAGTTACGTACGCTAATTACATAAGTTACGTAAGAAATCCCCGAGATCGCATCGTGTTTCTATTCATTACGGCGGTTGCCTGTTTAGAAGTCAGAGACGATGTAAGTTTGTACTCTTTCTATTTAGCTATTGTTGCAGCAGATGAAGCTGTTTCTGAGTTGTCTCAGTCTGTAATGAGTACTGAATGTTAACCGTTTGACCCTGTGATGTGAAGCTGCTAGTTTATCTGTATTTTGCTAGCTTGCTAAGTCATCACACTTTACTAGCTACTGTGTGATAAGTTTTTTGGGGCTTTAATCGTTACTATGCTGGAGAGGATGTTCATTTTACTTGCACAGTGTGATAATTGTACATTTTATTTCAGTATTTAATAACCCACTGTTGTATCAGATAATAGTAGTTATAACAGCTGTGACATTAATGTACCTTTTTGGGTTTATTTCAGAAACTTCCTTCATATATCCAGCAATATGTAGCTTGTGACTGCCTGTAACGCACCATCTTACTACCAAGTAAAAAGTTGAACTCCACCTGGTGACTCGTGCTCTCTGATAGGAGCCCTGAAGCAGCTAATACACATCAGCCAGCATTCACAGGGTTAAAATCCCAACAATTATAAAAATGTTACAAATCATTCCTTGCACTGCTGCTACAGCAAAAGGAATTGTGAGTGTCCTTTAGGCTAAACATTTGAATTAATATAAACAATATGATATTCAAACTGTTGACTGCTTCCTACATAACACAATACTTGTACTTTTATTTTCAGTACTTGAGTAATACATTTTAAAATAAACTACTTGCAATACTTAAGTACAAAGCATGTTGAATACTTTAGTACTTCCACTTAAGTATGGTGCTTAAAGAGCACTTCAACTTCTACTCAAGGCACTTTTTTTGAGAGAGCACTTGTACTTTGACTCAAGTATAGGTCTCTAGTACTTTATACATGTCTGCTGGTACACAATGCACTCTTATGCCATAAAAGGCTTAAGCTTAACCTTCTATGCGTCAGAGACATTTCCTTGAACGACTTCCTCAATGACTGCACACAGCTAATATTCTACACACATCAAATACTTTTTTTTTAAAAAGACGAGCCAGTGACAGAGGATGAGAGTCAGTAGTCATGTCCATTTACTGTCATTGCATACACGTCGATACAGAGAAACGAAAACAACACAAAACTAGGGATGAACAGAGAGAAAAACAAAAAGATACAAACAGCAAAATTCTCTTTCCTTCACCCGTGTTGTTACACAAACACAAATAAAAGCTTCTAAATCAAATAAGCAGCTGCACTTTTCTCAAACATTAGATACAATTATTAGCGCCACACACCCTGCCGCACTGTTACTTTAGTTGGCACATCGAGACACAAACGGCAACAAATTCAAAAAAGATAATGAAATCAGTGTGAGGTCCTGCTTCGTCACACTGAAATGATATCATTCTCACAATCACAGACGTCGTCTACGTAAAAACTAAGAGAAACCTTTAAAGCCCCCCAAAATGAGCCGAGTTCACGTTTAGCTCGATTTGACTCAATTTTATGTTTTGAATGGTACATTGCTTCAACCTTGACTTACTTTAAGTTAAAGACACAGACTGACTGACACTTTCTCCTTTAATATCTAAAGAAAAAAAACACAAAAGGATGGAGGAAGTGATATTCTATATTTTTCTTATTGTACACAAATCCTGTAAAAAGATCCAAACCAACAATGTGGGCTTGTAGTTAACAAAAAAAAAAGGTATTTAGATCAGGGATGCAATTAATCCAGGATTCGGCTTCGGCTGAATATTGGGCTTTTTGACGGGGTTGGGTTTCTGCTGAACCTTAGAATTTTTTCCCAGTGAACCGAACCCTACGCTTGCACTACGTGCACTACGCTGGTCGACGTAATGACGGCGCCGTTGATTACGGGAAGGTGTTTACGTAGGTGGAGCGTTCAATGCAGCAGGCTGTGAGAAAGTGGAAATGGATCTCGTGAGCAGAAAAAGTGTAGTTTGGCAGAACTTTCAGTCAAAAGAAGGCCATTCAAGTCCAGCTACATGTTCAATTTACAATGCTGATTAGTCTGGTGGTGGCGAGGACCCTAAACTATACACAACATCACCGCTGTTACAACATCTGGTATGAAACATCCGGAAGAATACGAGTTGTGATGAAGGAATCTACAGACAGCAGCCAAAATGCAGCAACTTCAGGTACGGCAAAGGAAGGACAGTCACTGTTTACTTCATTAATGTGTTTACTGTGTTCATGGACTGAGGATGGGACGAGGATTCAGTATTCGGTTTCGGCAGAATCTTAACCAGTGGATTTGGTATTCAGCCGAACCCCAAAAATCTGGATTCGGTGCATCACTAGTTTAGAGCCGGATGAACACCTTGTTGGTTTTGGTCTTTTCATGAAATATGTTGACAGACACTCATAAAAACCATAGAAAACCACCAGCCTTGTGCCTTAGCATTGATTTAACAGTCTTTACTGTGTCATTTTAGAAATGTACCGTATCATGATCCAGACTTATGCGGGTAAAAATCCTTGATTATGCGGCATGTTTTATAAAAAAAAATGCGATGGAATATGCAGGATTTTTATACGATGAAATTGCGGGAATTTGCAAAAATTGCGGGAACTTGCAAAAATTGACGTTTCATCATGGCTTCATCGCGGGGTTTGCAGCTTTTTGATGATGTTCACGTCGCGTAATTACGTCACTTCAGAACGTTCCCATGGCAACGGGGAAAATGGCTGCTCTTGCGTTAAGTAAACGCAACATTTTCTCCAAAAAAAACCCGTTCAATTCAAATCATATGCTCACATAATTGCAGCAGTTTGAGATGTTTTTTTTTCTTTGGTACCTGATTTTTATCACAGAGTGTAAAGTCAGACTTCTAGACACATTCTCCGTGAGACCTGCAGCGGGTTTGGGGCGTTTAGAAGAGTCTCCCGAACTACAAGACGCTGAACACACGTTCCCAGTTTCCACTAGGCTGAAAGAAGAGCCCAATCACGTCTCTGCAACTCAAACAAAAAAAAAGGAAAAATTACATACAAGCGTGCAGACACACTAACAGACACACCCAACACATCCTATGTTAAACATTCGCTGGAATAAAAAATCCAAAAAATTACACAAAACTACATGTTTTATTTTAGAAAATTACAATTCAGAAATTAAAACTAGTAGAAATGTTGAGCGTTCTCAGATTTAGTTAATCATCAGTGTACAGAACAGTACTATGGCAGCGAGCGAGGGGGAGGAGGCAACTTGTTGTACAACTACAGGGGCAGATACAGGTAGCACTTCACGTTACCTTTATTCCAGTGTGGAAATGTTTTGACTTTAAAGGACAATTCCGGCGCAAAATTAACTTAGGGGTTAATAACAGATGTGTACCCACTCTGTCGCTCTCTGGGACATGTTTTCATGCTAATCAAATCTGTGTGTGTAGCTTGAAACAAGCTAGTGCGGACCGCTGATTAGTGTTGGGTACACGTAGGGGTACAGATCAGATTATTGGCATATTATCAAAGATGTTTATCAATATTAATAAAGTTATGAATATGGTTATTAATAACTTTATCAAATCAACAAACAATCAAAACGGGGCACCACCCTGAAACTTCAGGGGCCAATATTGAACTGTGGAATAGTCTCATTTGTCAGTGGAAGGGTGAAATCCGAGCACTGACCTGTGTTTAACCAGCAATTAATACAATAATACACAAATAATCACAAACAACTGCTAATTAACGTATAGTAGAATTTATTAACTTCAAAATTATCAATGGCCAATCAATAATCCTTTGATCAATTAAAACCAATATACGTTTCTTTTAAGTACAACAAAACAAAGCAAAACAAAACAGCATGTGGGAGACCCTCTGTGTGTGTGTGTGTGTGTGTGTGTGTGTGTGTGTGGGTGTGAGAGAGTGAGTGTGAAAGAGTAGGGGGTGACGAGGTGTAGTCTAGCCAAAGACTACAAAAATGGCTACTCTTGTGAGCTGCACAAAACTGTTTCACCCCAAGAGGGCGGTATTGATAGGCTAGGCCTAAGATTAGCCGTTAGCTCATTCAGGCTAAGCTATGTGCTAACAACAATAGGCTAGCTGCTAAGCTAACGTGTCTGCACACGTGTGGCTGACCAGAGGGAGACACAGGAGCGCAGAACTGTGGAGCGGTGTGCGCTCTGCAGTTTATGTGACTCGCTGTTTGACCAGCTGTTCACCTTAGCGCGTGTGTGTAACTAGCTATGTGTTTATATATGTGTGTGTGAGAGAAAGGTTAGAGAAGTAGGAAAGAAAGATATATATATATATATATATATATATATACTTGGATCTAACAGTACCTAAAACTCCTCAGCAGTGGGAGAAGCAGAAAGTAGCATTTACAGCCTGAACAAGCTAGCTACATATTCAACACAACATATCAACAATGCACCGTGATCAGAGTACATTCACAGAATAGATTTGACTCAGCGGTCACAATCCTAGATTAATACATTACATGCGCAGCAGTAGCGCTATATTAATCAGATCACATTAATGGTAACACAAAGTAGCAGCAATAGCAAATTACTCATTAATAAAACACACTATGTATCTCTGCCCAGACGTAAGCCTTCTTACTGTGTGTTCAGTCCGTTTGTCCGTAGGTTTCCACGAAAGAAACGGGGGTCCGTGTCTACTCGTCAGCAGATCAGAGGAAGCTCTCCTTCCAAAAAGAGCAGAAGGAAGAGAGCTAGAGTCGACTTGAGAAGAAAAACGTGTCCGATTTCCTTCTAGAGAACGTGTTGTTCTCTCTGCGGTTTTGAAATACGATGTGTGTTACAGGATCCAGTGGTGTTCTTCCAGAACACCGAGAGATAAATCCACTTTCTGGCGAAAGTGGAAGTTTTGGCACAAGCTTGCGTGCTTCCTGCAGCAACGGGGTTGCTATGAAAGACTGAGATTTCTGTGTGTCATGCTGTAGTGACCAAAGTCACAGGGCAAAAGACGAGAGGTGGGGGGTGACATGGAGTTTTATAGCTCAGGCCACCAGACCTGGCTCCATGCTGGTTTTATGGTACCTCTGAACCAATGGGAGAGTCAAAGTGAAGCTGAACGTGTTGAACCTTATCTGCAGGCCCCTCCCTGACGCCATTTTGCGTCTTTCTTAGCTCCTTTCCTTCATTTAGGAGTTTGGAGCAAGGGATGCGGACTTTACCGTAGGCCAAGATCCTTTGTCTGAAAGACCACATGGTCTCTGGGTCTTTTGTCTTTGAGTCACATGTTGACTGAAAACCCTTTGCTTGAAAAAGATAATGTTTAACCTCCTCGACGGTCCCAACATTAGCTTACAACAATTTATACCACTAAAAAGGCTCAAAATATCACCACACTTCATAATGAGGGTCCCTACATGTAAACCGAAGCATTGACAACATTGTAAGTGTACAGACAGTTTATTAAAAAGATTATAAAGACAGTCACGTTTTCGTATACAGGCGGCCGCCGTCTTGGGAGCTACTGTCTTTATAATCTATCTTTTTAATAAACTGTCTGTACGCTTACAAAGTTCTCAATGCTTCGGTTAACATTTAGGGACCCTCATTATGCTACAGTTGAAGTGTGGTGATATTTTGAGCCTTTTTAGTGGTATAGATAGCGATTTGTTTTTACTTTCCCTGTGCCCCGAATACTAGCGTTGTAAGCTAATCAGCGGTCCACGCTAGCTTGTTTCAAGCTACAAACACATTCGATTAGCATGAAAACATGTCCACAAGTGGGTACGCATTTGTTATTAACCCCTAGGTTGTCCTTTCACCACCGGAAAACTATTGTACTGACACAAAACTCACATTACTGTATCCTTTTACTGAGCAGTTAAGTAGCAGATGTTGCTGTGTATTTTTGACTAAACACTAGGATTAGGGGTGTCACGATTCAACTTTCGAATTTTAAGGTCACACACAATTCAATATAAACCTTTTTTTTCTCAACAGGGATGGCAATTCTGCAGTAAGAGCCACTAGATGGCAGAAGGGAGAAACACTGAGTTTCTCAGAGTTTACAAGGTGCAATTGAATGCACTATTAGTTTGATGAGATGCACATGAATGCACCATGGAGTCCCGTTGAAACCCACAAGCTTTACATTCGCTGTTTGATTCCATTACTCTCTCACGGGGAAGGCTAAATTTATGTTGCCACGCGGTGACGTCAGGGAAGCCAGTTCTTCCAGGTCTTCCAGGCTACCGCTAAGCTAACACTACCCTGTGTCTTTAGCTGCATGCTACCAGCCGGTCTGTTGTTTTCTATGGACGCGCGCAAGTAGGCGAGGCTGGTGAGAGAAAAAAAAATACTGCAGGAACTGCTCATCCTGCTTTAGATTTTGAAATTGAGAGCAAAATCGTGACCCCCCCTGACTAGGATAAAACCAAAGGAAGTGTTACCCTGTTCTACCTCTTCCACACAGTTGGACTGCAGGACGGTCTTTCCCAGAAACAACCTCTGGCTTCTTGCTCTCATACACACCAATGCCTTGTTTTCTTTTTAAACAGCAGCAACTCTGTCTGCTTCTGGAAAACATTAAAACCAAATGACTGATGTTCTTATTAATTCCTACACTTTGTTTGTTGCTCTTAAAGTGTTTACTACTTCTGCCAGTAACCAGACAGATGTTCAAGGCTCTGCTGCACACTGGTCGTACTCATCAGGAGCTAAAGGTTGTTTGTTGGACAAGACCCAAGTTCATTGTGTTTCTCCTCCGTCTCTTCTTCCTCTTCCCCCCTGGTTGTGTTTGTGGCCGCCGCCGCGCAGCTGCAGATGGAGCCTCCCTGCGAGGATCCCGGAGGCCGTCACACGCCGACGCAGCATCGGTTCTGGAAGAGATGCTCGACCACCGAGGAGTCGGCCAGCGTGGAGATGTCGCCCAGGTCCCTTTCATCACAGGCGATTTTGCGGAGCACCCGTCGCATGATCTTGCCTGCGGAGAGCGGAGGGCATTGGTAATGATGCTGCATTTGTGTTTGTTGACATAGTTAGACCACTGCTTTGGCTGCATTGAACGTGCAACGTAAGAGGACTGTTCGCGGAGCGGATGTGCCGCGGAAAGTATCTATTAACTGGCTACACCTGCTTCGCACACACACAGCGTAGGACTGTGTGATTCACAGGCGAGACGGAGAGCTTTTGCTTTGGGATTGTTGTTGCTCTTCAGTTTTTTGGAGTCGGCACAGCGCTGTGAAATGTCAATTTTATTGTCCGCTGTTATCAAATGAATCAGGTGAAGGAATCAAGAAATAAAAACCGCCACTCTCAAAACCAAACTGCCGATACGCTTATTGACTAGGGGTGTGATGAGACCCTTAGATCACGAGACCGAGACGAGATTTTAACACCATTTTAAAGAAAACTTCAATCAAGAAATAGTCTTTACTCAGAGAACCAAGGTAACAATGTAACCAAGCGTTTCATGGCAGCAGTAAACAAGGAAGTAGGCTGCTCTTGTATTGATTTATAACCATTTAAAGACGAGGGGAGAACATTTCTCTTTGTTTAATATCATTAAAAGTAAAGTTAGGTGTGGCCGGATTGGCTCGGTGGGTGGAGCAGGCGCACATATACTTCGAGGTTTATGCCACGACGCAGAGGTCCAGCGTTCGAGTCTGACCTGTGACGATTTCCTGCATGTCTTCCCCCTCTCTCCCCCCTTTCTCACCTAGCTGTCCTATCCATTAAAAGAAAAAAAAAGAGGAAGAGAGCGATCTGCCGAGTTAGCGCCACACTGAACTGCACGCTGCAGTCCGTCTAGGGTTTGGTACCGAAACCTACGCAACTGGTAGGAATCAGAGCGGATTAGAACGCAAATTTCGGTTCCACTTAATGTGTCGACTGAAATATTTTCCCCCTGTCGCTCTGAAACGGATGTAAAAATTACGTGCCTCAGGTTTACTTATTGTATATTTAAGTACTTTAAAACGTTAATATATTGTTAAATTTAAATAATTTTCAATTAAAAAAAATAACTATAAAACAGCCTTTCTTTGATGTCCTTTTTCAGTTTTTCAAGAATCGGTTTAGGAATCGGAATCGTTTTGAAAGTACCGGTTCGGCATCGGAATCGTAAAGATCCAAACGGTACCCAACCTCTATCATTGACATTAAATCATTTCCTGTCTATCGGTAGTTTAATTTAAAGGAAATATAGACACTGTATAATCCATTTCTGTTTAAAAACCTCATGTAAAAAATATAAATAGAAGACTATCCTATTTTCTATGGATTTACGTTTTTTTTCTTTAGGATCTACGTGGTGTGTACGCTCCACTTCCGCTGCTCTCGTGTCCGGTGTCGGCAGTTTCATTGATTATAGAGGGAGTGTAGTGTTGGAACAGCCGCTCCGCGTATATTATGTGTGCACTGTGGCCGGCCCGTAAAAGGACGACAGATAGTGGATTTTTAAAGGCCGGTATAATAACGACGGTTTGGAGCAGAAAAAAGCTGAATCTGCTTAAGTTCAATATCAAGTCATTTGAAAGAACTGTATGGAGTCATTGGGGTGCAATAAAAAGGAATAAATATGTAAAAGAACAAAAAAAAAAACAGAGATGAATTATAAGCATTATTATTTATTTGATCAGTTGTATCTTTACCAGATCTGGTCTTGGGGAGTCCTGGAGCATTCTGGATGAAGTCTGGCGTAGCGATGGCACCGATCTTCTCCCGCACTGTGAACACCACAAAACAACAAAATCAACTCAGAATCTGACTTCCGTGAAGTGTCACTGAAAACCAGGTATTACTATAGAATAAAAATGCCTCAAAAGAATAGAGTCTCCCGTCGCCACATAACGCTCACTTTTTCTTGCCCAAACTTAAGCCGACTCACAGTCACCTATTTTGGGTAACTGAACCACCAACTTCCGCTGACCTGACGGAGCACCATGCGGAGCACCGTAGCCGATGTCGCGGAGCTCTGTAGCGCAGGGGTCTCAAACTTGCGGCCCGGAGGCCAATTGAGGCCCGCGGGCTGATATTTTGTGGCCCCCCTACTTGACATCAAAGTTTAGTGTCAGTGCGGCCCGCGCGTTGTTCTGAAACGCACCTTTTTGCTGAGTCGTTGCGTGTGCTGCGCTTGCGGGCGCGGCACTTACGGGCTACCATAGCTAGTCTCGTGACTGCAGCGTTTGTTGTCAACGGTTGTCAAGCTAGCCAACCGTGAAGTACCTGGGGAAGTATCAACGTTAGTCACTTGGTTGAAACGTGTTCCAGAGTGACGGAAAATATATGCCATCACCCAGTTCCAGTCACGTCTCTCTCAAAATGTGCCGTGAAGAGAAAGGTTGGCGACGAGCACAGGCAATTTCAGTGAAAGTGGGAGACGGAATATTTTTTCTATCGAGCACAGGAGCACCCCTACATGTCTCATACGCACAGAGAAAGTTGTGGTGTACAAGGAGTATGACATCAGACGTCATTACTCAACTAGACATGCTGAGGAGTATACAACATACCAGGGAGATGAGAGAAAGAACCGGGTCGCCAATCTTAAAAAATGTCTATTGAGGCAACAAGATTTATTTAAGAAAGAAAACAAAGAATACTTTTGTTGAATACTTGACGCGGCCCAGCCTGACCCACACTCTGCCTCGAGCGGCCCCCAGGTAAATTGAGTTTGAGACCCCTGCTGTAGCGGCTCAACACGTCTACTAACTGCCGCTGATATGACTGAGCTGTGACGGAGGTCTGTAGCGGCTTAAACAACTAGCAATTTTTTTTTATTACCGCTAGCTACTACGAAGTAGAGCCCGACCGATAAAGGATTTTTAAGGCCGATATCGACACAAATATTTGGTGATTTCAAAATCTGATATTCTGATATATCGGCCGATATATTTTTAAAAAGAAAATCCAGAAACTCTTAACAAAACATAAACAGATTTCCCTAACATTAGTTATTTGTAGTTATTTATGAGTCCTCACAAAAATAATATGATAATGCAGTTTAAAAATAAACTTGTTTGTTTTATTGTCAGAACATCAAAATATATTCAAGTTCTGATAAATAAAATGTATAAAAATACAAACTTAAGATATGAAATTTAAAGGGTTAAACACGTGTTGCCAGCAGGGACGCTGTAGAGCGCCCTCTGCTGGACAAACTACGCAACGCCAACACTCAGAACATGGTTGAAGGGGGTTTTGTCCGTTTTTATTTTATTTTTTTAAGTATTCATTTATCAGCCGTTATAAATGCCGATACCGATAGTTTGGAAAATGCCTAATATTGGCCCGCTGATAAACCATTAACAATGGTAGGGGAAACGTGGGCGCCGATTCAATTTGTATTGCGATTTTATTTATTGAGATTTTCTTTTCCTTCTTTAGCAAAAACAAAGGTTGAATAATACACTTTATAGAGAGAATATATCATGAGACACGAGAAGAATGAACATCACATGTCAGTCTGACATTTATTTAATTTGTAAAGAAGAACATAACGTGGATCTTCTGCATTTTCTGCTATCACTGTTTTGCTGGAAACAGATATGATGTAGTCGCCGTCAACGTTACCGTAGAAACAGAACATATTTAGGGGAATCATTGGTAAAAACAAAAACAAAAAACTCAATTCTAGGGAAAAGAATCGATTTTAAAAATTGTCACACACTAAAAAAAGTCACAATACATACGATTTTGGATTATTTTTCCCACCCCTAGACACAACTACCGTATTTTCCGGACTATAAGTCGCACTTTTTTTCATACTTTGGCTGGTCCTGCGACTTATAGTCAGGTGCGACTTATATATCAAAATATATATAATTTAACATGTTTTTAAATGTTATTTCATACTGAAAACATTACCATCTACAGCCGCGAGAGGCGCTCTAGGCTTGTGACAACTATATGCTGCTCCTAAAGACAGCTGAGAAAGAAAAGAAAATCTTATTCTGCAGATTACAAACTGCAGGTAGTAAAATACGCAGCCGAAAACGGTAATCGAGCAGCACAAAGAAAGTTTGGAGTGAGAGAGAAACTTGCGAGGGACTGGCGAAAAGGTGACTCTTACTGCAATGAAGGAAACAAAGAAAGCTAATCGGCTAATCGGCTAATCGCGGGCTGAAAGCAAGATGGCCAGAGCTGGAGGAACGAGTCCACAGATGGGTGCTTGAACAGCGTCCTGCTGGGAGAGGCTCGTCAACGGTGCAGTTACGTCTCCACGCCCTGGTAGTTGTTCTGTGTGCTACTGTGTAGTTGAATAACTGTTAATGTGTTACGTTAACATACCGGACACCTACCGTATTCAGCCCCTTGTTCTGTGTGCTGTTGTGTAGTTGAATAACTTGCCTTTCCTGTTCTTGATCTTGGATTTTGTGAAATAAATTTCGAAATAAATGCGACTTATAGTCCAGTGCGACTTATATATGTTTTTTTTCCTCTTCATGACGCATTTTTTGACTGATGCGACTTATACTCCGGAGCGACTTATAGTCCGGAAAATACGGTACATAAACTTTGGCAGAAATTGTTGGGAAAACTTTCAATACCATCATATCATATTCATATCTGTGCAGTGGGATCAGGGATTAGTGTTAATCCTCCTGTTGTCCTCGGGTCAAATGGGACCCATTTTCAAAAAGTTTTTAGATCAGAATTTGGGTTTCTTTCAACCAAATTGTCAAAATAAATAACGTGGATGGGTCCATAAAACGCTCTTCACAAGTAAAATAAATGATCAGATCACTTTTTATTGAATTTGGGGGAATTTATTAAATTTTATAGCATATGGAGAAAAACAAATTCTGAAAGAATGTCGAAAAGAACAAAAAATTCGAAAGAATCACAGCAAAAATTAAAAAAAAAAACATTGGAAAAAGTGAAAAAAAAAAATGTTTAAATGGCAAAACATCAGGAAAAGCGACAAAAACATTTATTAAAAATTAGATTTTTAAATTTTGACCCAGAAAACCAAAAGGTTGCATGGTCGACGGGAAGACAACACAAGGTTTAATTGTATAAATCTCTTTAATGTATTGGCGTTTCAGTGGAGACTCTTCCTCCCCGACAAAAATACATTTATAAACACATTTTAATGCACATTTCCCTAACAAAGTCTCTACCAACCTTGTTTTTTGAGCTCTGCCTCCAGCGTGCGGCTGTACGTCACTCCATCAGTGAGCGTTACGAAGCAGTAGAGGCTTTCTCCTTTGACAGGATGAGGTCTGCCCACCACAGCGGCCTCGGCGACCGCCTCGTGCTCCGCCAGAGCCGACTCCACCTCCGCTGTGCTCAGTAAGTGGCCTGGAAGGGACAAGAGAGCCACAATGGGAGGGTGGGTAAAGGCCTTTTTACAGTCGTCGTTCCTGACCTGTCGCGCGACAATGGGACATCAAAATGACGTCGATCTCGCTGGCGCGCCAGGATTTAAAGTGCGCGACGTCTATCACCCTCATTTGTTTCACGAGGATATTGAACTCACAATATTTATGTCTGGCGTTATTCAAAGGACGCACATTCCACCTTCTTTTTCTTTGTTTCTTTGCAAGCAGGCTCAAAAGCAGCTGTTCTTCCTCATCCATTGTCTCCAATATCATCTTAGCCACTGTTGACATTGATTGACGTCAATGCTGCTGCCAGTTCTGCCGTTGTTTACCTTTTTCTTCTTCTTCTAGTCCGTAGAAATATCAAAGTCGGTAGCCTTTCCTCATTAGCTCCACCTCTGTTCAGGAGAAGACTGCAACTAGTGTCGCGACCACCACGCGCGAGTATAAACAGTTACGGCGCTCCCATGACGTCACACTGGCACACGACAGGTCGGGAATGGCGAGTATACTACACGTTTAACAGATCTTAGAATGGAAATCTTCACAATTTATCACGGACAAAAAGTTATTTCATCAGTTTAGTTTAGTTCATTTCCATCACATAGATACACAACATCACATAAATGGTAAAAAAAACAAAAACTAAGTGTGACATTAATTCATACCGTGTCATCTTAACTCGTTTATAATCAATACTGACCTTAAAGGTTATTACACCTAGCCTTTTTACATTCTATTTTATTTCTATTTTGTTGTTAGGCCCCTCAGAATCTTATCAATCTTATTCAATGTATTATTATTAATTTCTGTATGTTCTACACATATTACATACTACCACACAAATTATGTGAGGAAGACAAAATAAACAAAACGCATTCCTATTCATATACACATTGCTATTCATGCCTCACTTTTATTTTACAGTCTGCAACCATCCGATTTTCGACTTTATACATTATTTGCATTGTTCAGGAATATAGGAGCCACATGTTTCTCCTGTATGTTTATGGTCTCATTTATATTATTCATTGATGACTATATTATGCACTGATATTGTAGGTGGTGGGCGTGTTCACCAGTGGCCCGTATGGCTTAATCTGGCACATTTACCGTACATGTTGTACTCATGTTGATTAATGTGCGTTGTCCCTTTTAAAGCTACTTTGTGTAAGAATTTCTCCCATCTAGCGGTGACATTGTATGACAACCAACTGAATATTACTTTCTAGCCCTTCCTCCTACGGTGGCCGAACCCAAAATTAGCTCCTAGTATCTCCATCATTTACACGCAGCTGTTCTAGCCACTCCAATATTAACTTTGGTTAATGTATTATAAAGATGGAGGTATGGCCCTCTTTGGCTAATGTATTATAAAGACGGAGGTATGTCCCTCTTTGGTTAATGTATTATAAAGATGGAGGTATGTCCCTCTTTGGCTAATGTATTATAAAGATGGAGGTATGTCCCTCTTTGGCTAATGTATTATAAAGATGGAGGTATGTCCCCCTTTGGCTAATGTATTATAAAGATGGAGGCGCTACATGGCGGCCGTCATTCGAGCGACTCGCCCGTATGTATTCTGAATGATTCTGAATGTCAGATTCTACGCTTACGAGAATACTTTGATTAGTTGGTGGAAGTAATTACACATGAATGAGACATATTTGTGAAAGAACAAAGGGGTTTTTGCTAAGAATCAACTCAAAAAATTACACAATGTAGGTTTAAAAAAAGAAATCTAAATCTAAAATCTATCTACCTTCCGCTCCTACAGTTAAACTCTTTTCTGACGTTGTTTTTATCAAAAAAAGACAGATTACCAACAGACACACACCAAAGCAAAGGTTTATCCTAATTTAGGTGATCTAAATCAGACAGGCTCAGCGGTCGGTCTTACCGGAGACGTTGAGCATGTCGTCTATCCTCCCCGTTATCCAATAGTAGCCATCCTTGTCTCTACGGCAACCTAAACATAAAAGAAGTTAAGTTCAAACAAGTGACTGTAGTTTCACTGGGAGGTGATGGGAGTTCTTTCAAACTTAAAATAAAGAATAATAGACCATAAATCGTGTACACAAACATAACAAATATTCAAAAAAAGTAAACAATAATATTCGATATAATGAGATAATTAGATGAACTAGAACTGCAAGCAGTTATGACGGGGCCCAAGCCACCCACGCCAGTCGCCCCCGACGCCCGGGGGAGCGCGCGGAAGCGGAACCCGAAGCCGGGCGGCGGGGAGGCTAACGCGCGAAACGTCGAGAGGCGCGAGCCGCGACGCCTGCGGAACGTCGCCGTCGCAAACGTAGCGGTCGACGGTTCACCTCCAAGCGTGTACGGACCGCCTTTAAGAATGCTCTACAACAAACAACCTTCTTAACCCCCCCTGACCGAGGGAGACAGCGGAGAGAAATGAGAGAGTGACCGAGAGGGTGGAGGGGGGAGGCAGGCGTGGTGGTTGAAGGAGCGGGGGAGGCGGTCAAGTTGTTGTAAATGGCGTCACAGGCGCCGATTTATGTTTTCCTCCGTGGGTGCTTCGTGGGAAATTAAGCATCGATGCCACCGACGTAACCGATCACGCTACGACAGGTGCTCCACTTAGCACCAATTGCAATGTTTAATTGCACGGTATCGCCGCCTATGAATGGTGTTGATATTGGATTTAAAAAGTGAGAGAAAAGAGTTGCATTTGTCCACTGTGAAGGTTGTAGAAACTTTGTCAGGTGGGTTAAGAAGTTTGTTTATTGTAAAAAACCAAAGGAGCACGCAAAAATGAAAACAAAAACCTAACGGTATGAGTCAAACTTCAGTAAATATTAAGAAGTGTGAGCTGCCAGGTCTGTGGTATATTTCCATTGCAAATATCCCATTAAAATTGAGTAAAAGGGCCAAAACTGGTCTACGTTGATTATAGCGCCCCCTAATGGCCGATCTTCGCCAAATTTGGTACTGAGCCTCAGAGCCCCATGCCGAACGAGCACCACAGGTTTCGCGTTGATTGCATGTACTGTGGCAGAGATATTGCATATGCAAAGTTCCCATTCAAATGCATTGAGTTATTGGCCATAACAAATAAACGTTGATTATAGCGCCCCCTAAAGGCCGATCTTCGCCAAATTTGGTACAGACCATCAGAGTGGCATGTTGAACAATGACCTGAAGTTTCTTGGTGATAACATTTCATTTGGCAAAGATATGATATGATACGTGTGCGGTAGCTAGCTATGCAAATTTGTTTGGTCGTCAAATGCGCATCCTTTAACGTAGCAAAATTCCTTGGGTAACTTTTGGTCAGGTCCATCTGTAGATGCTACCTACCAGGTTTCGAGCTGATCCGTCGCACGGCCTAGGACGAGTTCGTAAAAGTTGGTTTTGCACATTGCGCGATTTTGCGAAAAAGATTTTAAGCAAAAATGGGCGTGGCCTATATCATGTGATTCAGCTTGATTCAAGGAACACGTGGATGTATGGTTTTCTAATGTGCGATGTGTAATGTGGGAGATAAAGGCAAAAAACCATTATAGCGCCACCTAGTGGTCCACATGTGTAATGTTTGGTAGGTGTGGTCCATGACCCATTGTCTATCTACCCTGTAAATTTAAAGTTGTTCACATTAGTGTAAGTGGTGAATCTAGACTTGGGTCCCATAGGCCACGCCCACTTTGACCCCTCAGTACCCCACTCTAGACATTGCCTCAGAAGTGTCCCTAGATGGTGCCCATCAAATTTTGTAAAAATCAGATGAGCCGTTCATGAGATATAAACTTTTTGTACTTGTAGCGCCCCCTAGTGACCAATCTTTGTAAAACGCGTGGGGCACCTCCAGAGGGTCATGGCAAACAAGAATCTAAAGTTTGGCGTTGATAGCCTTTATTTTGGCCGAGATATGGCAAAGTTGGTGTTTTCATAGTTAGCTACACAAATTTGTTCGTGCGTAATATGCGCAATTTTTGTCCTATCAAAATTCTTTTCATTAACCTTTTGTTAGGTCGGTCTGGAGATGCTACGGTCCAAGTTTCGTACAGATCGGTCCCGCGGTCTAGGAGGAGTTCGAAAAAGTAGGTTTTTGATAAATCGCGATTTTTCCCTCATAAAACTCTAGGCGGAAATGGGCGTGGCCTATATCACGTGATTCAGTTGGATCCAGGGAACACGTGGATATATGGTTTTTAAATGTGAGGTGTACGGTGTGGGAGTTATAGAGCCAAACGCGTTTTTTCTGCTATAGCGCCACCTAGTGGTGGAAGTGGGTCAATTTTTGTGCCTGAGGTCCTTGCGGTGATTCAGACCATTCCTGAAAACGGCAACCCACCACCATGTACGGTTTAGGCTGTAGTCGGAGTTTTAGGCGGAGAAGAATAATAATAATGCAGAGGAAAAATCAGTAGAAAAACAATAGGGTTCTACAGCCCTGCTGTATGAACGGCATAGCTTTGCTATTGCCCGTTCTTACAGACTCGGGCTTGGACCCCTAAATA